>NC_090193.1:1157500-1180000 GCF_024679245.1 Pseudorasbora parva | reverse complement strand
GCTCATTATCATATCTAAACCCCGCCTCTCTAAGAGCTGCTCTGCTGTGAGTGGTCAGAAAGCAAGCGCTCATTATCATATCTAAACCCCGCTTCTCTGAGAGCTGCTCTGCTGTAACTGGTCAGAAAGCAAGTGCTCATTATCATATCTAAACCCCGCCTCTCTAAGAGCTGCTCTGCTGTGATTGGTCATCAAGCAAGCGCTCATTATCATATCGGAATCTCAGCTCTCAGTGATAGGGACAGAAATGATGGCGTGGGTTTGACCGTATCGATCTCAGCAGAAAACAGCGACTCCTTCACTTGAACAACACCAACCAAACTCTTCCTGTGTGTGAGGGCGGGGCTAAGAGAGAACAGAACCAGAGGCGGGCATTATGCAAATTAGTTACACAACTGGTTCAGTTCAAAACTCCAGTTATCTGATCTTTGATCTGTGAGACTCTGACATTCACAAACTGCTCTTTTACATCAAAGGGAATATGTGAAAATTATATCATGCTTTGAACATAATAATCAACACTCTGGGAAAGTGTTGAGAAAATATGCTATTAGTTTTTACATGACAAATTAGAGAGTCTTTAAAATTTAAGTCTTAAAATATGTAGAGATTAAAAAATCTCAAAGCAACGTGGGTTTCTAAAGGTTTCTCCCTTTTCTCATCTGGTCCTCATTTGTCTCGTGTAAGACTCGTGTGTGAGATCCGGCTCTGACCGTAACCTTCCTCAACATGCGGTGTAAGACATGTAAAGAGCAAAAGCCCAATGGAAAGTCGATTTCTCAATTCATCACCCCTTTAAAGTAACTTATCCAAGTCACTGTGAGTTACAATTTTAGTCATTTTCCTTAGTAAAAAATAAACGAAAAGTATTTTTTCATGAAATATTTTTAAATTTCAACTTAAAATGTCAGGAGATACATTGTTGAAGTTACTGTTAAAAATGCACTTCCAATAAAGTGTCGGCAAAAACAGTCATCATTTCTGTGTTGAACACCAGGGGTGTTGTCGGAAACTGCTGAATGTAATCTAATTAGTTACTTTTAAAATCAAGTAATCTGTAACTGTTACTTTTTAAAGGAGTAATCACTAATCAGATTACTTTTTCAAAGCAACTGTGGCAACAACTGCACAAGTCTCGAGGGATATAAAGAAATGGGGACATTTCCTTCTACAGAACGACATGTAAGCGCTGAATCACGACCCGTACAGGTCAGTTTATCTGACCAAGGAAAACTGTGAGGAAACGCACTGCTGTCTGACTCGGTCTACACGATCTCAACCGCATCTGAGCTGAGTGTGTTGAGAGTTATTATGTTATTCTGTGGGATAGTTTGGCTGTAGACATTATTCTCATGATATTGTAATATTTCATCATGTTGAGCGATATGCAGAGCTGGACAGTAACCGCTCATTTACTCGAGTCCTGTCCTGAAGTTCACTGTTTGAGTCTCTGTGCTTTACTGGAGTATTATTCTTTCTGTAATCTTCTGACTTTAACTTCACTCCATCTGAAAGACAAATATCGTCCTCTTTACTCCACTACATTTCTATCAAGGTCCTCGAAGTGGAAAGTCGTTTCTGTCGCAGCTTTGAAAGTCAGCAGATGATTTTTTTCTTCTTTAAAAGGTGTTTGGGTTTTTGCAGAAAGCCTTTCAGGAATCACTCTTGTAGAGTCTCGTGAAGTTCAATGATTTCACAGCATTTATTAAACACTGATTTATAGTTTAGAGCAAAACGGAAGAAGACGGATGTCCAAATGCTCATTTAGTGGAGGATTCACATAAACAAAGTTGATTCTGTCTTCAGTGAAGGTGAACAGTGTGAGAATATCAGATGTGTATCAGTGTATTGGATCCGTGCATTCGGCCTTAAAGTGACAGCAGCTTTGTAACTTTTCTACAAGTATTTAAATGAGTTTAAGTTAGTCGTCTGCTAGTGTGTCAGATGGAGCGTCACTGACTGGCTTAAACCATGATGGCATAATGTGCATTTATACAACTATAATACAATAATGCGGCGACATAAAAAAGGAAATTTACTTTTGATACTTAAGTACTTTAAAAAAAAATACTTCTGTACTTTTACTTAAGTAAAAATCAGTTTTTCACCTGTAATGGAGTAATATTTGACCAGTAGTACTTTTACTTTTACTCAAGTAATGAAGTTGTGTACTTTGTCCACCTCCGCAACATGACATAGATTCGTTTCCTGTACATTTGGTCTTCTGTCTAATACAGCACAATTAAAACAGAATCTCAAGTGGAAGTTTGTTGCAAAGCTCGCACCATCTGGTCCTCATTTGATTTCTCTTTTTGTTCCCAAAGTCTGCTTGCCATGGTTGGTAATGTTTGAGCGAAACTACAAGAGTGCTAGACATTACGCAATCGTCCACGTCTGTTGCCATGGTTTCTACGGCAGTAAATCATTGGTTAAAATAGCAATTTTCTCATGATTAACAAATAGTCGGAATCATTTGGGATATTGTAAGAACTCATCTGAACAAAATAAAACAATGGCCTGGTGGTTTTGGGGTATCTCACTGCAAAAATACTACATGTTGCACCTTTAAAAAAGGCATTCCAGCTAAGAGGACTCATCAGGACTTTAATAATGTTCTCACAACCGTAGCACCAAACATGTTATTTGTACATTGTTAATGGACCGTTGTTTCAGAACATTCAGAGATGCAATTGCATAACCAAGAATGCATTTAATTCAGAAATATCTTTTCGTTAGCTAAATTTTCTTTTGCAAATATTTTTAATATCTGGGATTTCATATTACGAATATTGTTGGCTCCATGTTGAATTCCTCTTGTTCTGCTCTCAGGCGGCTGAGCTGATGATATTAAATACATGAGTTCACTAAGAAAGGATCTGTTCTAAGAAGAAACCACATTTACATTTAACCATTTAATCATTTAGACGCTTTTATCCAAAGCGACTTACAAAAGAGGAGAGCTATAGAAGCAACAAAACAAACAAGGCCAACGACCTGCAAGTGCTGTAAGAAGTCTCAGGTCATCGAACAGTACACAAACAATTTATTTCAACATTTTTTTAAATATATTTTTAGAATAAAATTTAATTCTGGTTTAAAATGTATAAACCAGAGAAAGAGTTCAAGGTACGGCATTTCAGAACAAACTATTTGTAAAATGATCTGACATCAGGGAAATCCTGCCTCATGTCAGTGAATGGAAAGTATTGATCCTCATAAAACAAAAAAACATAAGTCTTAGTGACAAAAATCAATAATTCAATGTGTCTGGCCTAATAAACTGTTTAAAGAAGACTAGCAGTGAGAATCTGAATCCAGTAATTGTCAAATGTTTTTCTCCAGTGAACATCAGGTTGGGTCTATTTTATTGTATTGATGTAAATTATTATTATAATACATTTATAACAGATATGGCATAATATTAGTTTGGAGGACAGAGACAAAAGTGATCCATTGAACCATTTGAAACCAACTTACAAATCCAGTACTGTGATCATGTCAGCATATAACTTTTTTTTATTTTTTTATTTTTTATTTAATTTTTTTTATTTTTATGAAATCGATTCTATTTAAAAAAAAAATTTAGAACAGCTTCTTTTGAACTTTCAATACATCAAGGAATCCAAAAAATAAATAAAAGGTATCGCGGTTTTCACAAAAACATGAACCGTTTTCCACACTGATAATAATCATAAATGTGTGTTGATCATCAGATCCTCATCTGAGAGTGATTAGTGAAGGATCATGAACACTGAAGACTGGAGAAATGATGATGATGATGATCACAGGAATAAAACACACTTTACTATATATTCACACAGAGAACAGTTATTTTACATTGGAATAATGTTTCACAATATTACCAGTATAGTATATTAATAGTATATGTATAGCTATTTTCTTAAAGCTAACTTTAATAATGACCACTCATAAATGCAATGAATATTTCTGCTGTGTTTGTCTTAGTCAAGCCTCCGAGCTGAAGTGTAATACCATGCTAGAGTGTGTTGTTCAGTGAGGTGTGTGTGTGTCTTAAGACGCTATCCCACAGATCATTGAGCATGTAAGCGTCTGAGAGACACACGTGTCTTAATATTGCACATCACTGTCCGCTTCCACTTCTTATCACTGATCTGGGGGCAGATCGTTCCTTCTGCTATCATAATTGCTTTTGATAGCCGATATTGCAGAGATGATAGGTTTGCCACTATCAGCTGTATTATCTGCTAGGCCTGAAGCTGGGGTTGACAGCAGCTCTCGCTTTCTGTCTTTGAGTCCTCAGTATCCGGTACGATATGGACTAAACCATACAGAACCAGCTGTAGCTACTCATTAACCCCACACAGTCTTAATGCCTCTCGGAAGAAGATCTTTCTTTGCAAATCTAAGATTATTATGTAGTGCGGAATATACACTATATTACTAAAAGGATTGAGACGCCCCTCCAAATAATTTCCAAGGCCAGGTAAAATCACAGAGCGGGGTCAGCGCATGCTGAGGGTCACAGTGCGCAGAAGTCTCCAACTTTCTGCAGAGTCAACAGCTCCAGACCTCCAGACTTCTGTGGCCTTCAGATGAGCTCAAGAACAGCAAAGAGAGCTTCATGGAATGGGTTTCCATGGCCGAGCAGCTCATCCAAGCCTTACATCACCAAGAGCAATGCAAAGCGTGGGATGCAGTGGAGTAAAGCAGCCGCCACTGGACTCTAGAGCAGTGAGACGTGTTCTCGGAGCGACCAATCACGCTTCAGTCTGACAATCCCATGGACGAGTCTGGGTTTGGCCGTCGCCAGGAGAACGGGACTCGCCTGACTGCAATGTGCCAAGTGTAAAGTTGGGTGGAGGGGGGATTATGGGCTGAGGTTGGTTTTCAGGGGTTGGCCCCTTAGTTCCAGTGAAAGGAACTCTTAATGCTTCACCAAGACATTTTGGACAATTTCTTGCTCTCGACTTTGTGGGATCAGTTTGTGGACGGCCCCTTCCTGTCCCAGCATGACTGCGCTCCATTGCACAAAGCGTCGCTCCATAAAGACATGGATGAGGAGTTTGGTGTGGAGGAACTGGACTGGCCTGCACAGAGTCCTGAGCTCAACCCGATAGAACAGCTTTGGGATGAATTAGAGCGGAGACTGAGAGCCAGGCCTTCTCGTCCAACATCAGTGCCTGACCTCACAAATGAGCTTCTAGAAGAATGGGCAAAAATCCCCATAAACACACTCCTAAACCTCGAGGAAAGCCTTCCCAGAAGAGCTGGAGCTGTTAGAGAGGGTGGGCCGACTCCAGATTAAACCCCACGGGTTAACAATGGGATGGCATTAAAGCTCATGAGCATAAAGGCAGGCGTCACAAAACATTTGGCAATATAGTGTACATCAGTCATTCCCAAACTGTGGTCCACGGACCACTAGTGGTCCATGAGGGTACTGTAGGTGGTCCGTGGAAAGGCAAAATAAATTAAAATAATATTTTCTTACCTTCATTTTACCAGGAAATCCCCCCACCCCCCACCCCCAAAAAAGTAAAAAGAATATGTAGGCCTTTATTGATATAACATTTGTATCAAATTGTCAAGTTATTGTGCGATTACTAAAATAGCCAAGTGGCGTTCGGCCGTGACGTTCAAGTTCAGCGCCGTTATGGATCGGTGGATAGCAATGGGTTCTCTGAAGAGAAAAGAGACAGAGACAGAAGTTACAAAAAATGAAGAGATTGACAGTGAGTCGGATCATCTATGAGCCAGATTCATCATAAAAATACTGCGAAAGCTTTTTAGCATTAGGGCACTTGAGTAAATAAATAAATTAAATATGTGGCAGCCGTTGTGTGCAGTAAACTTTCCTTTAACAAGCCTGTTGTACTGATGTGATGACTAGCTATAGTTTTAGTGTCAGTAGGCTAAGCCTATTTAGAGGTGCGGATTAATTCAGGCAGGACTGTGTGTAGACATATTTTATTATGTGTTATGAGGTGGTCCGCAATTTTTTTTGATTACAAATAGTGGTCCACACACACAAAAAGTTTGAAAACCCCTGGTGTACATGACAGGAAACAGGAGCTTAACAATAAAATAAAAGACATGAAAGCAGGAACACAAAACAAAACCACAACTAACAGGGACACATGCTGCTTCCTTTGACATTTTTGAAGTAAGGCTTGACACTTTGATCTTTTGAACAAGTTCCACACACAAGAGAGTCTTTTCCTTTAATGATTTACCGGTTAGCTGAACTGCAGTCTTGCGGTTACCTACTAATATACATCAATATTTTATGTAAATGATGATAAATTCTGTGTAGATGCATATTGTATACCTTTAGGTTTTGACTGACAATAAATATTTCCACCATTATGAATCATATTATAAGATAACACTAGTAAGTTGTGATAAGGGAAACAGGCTTAGTGTGTAAATTTAAACAGTAAATCAATGACTGAAATAAACATTTTACTATGCATCTGCCACAATAATTATGTTACAAGATATGAAGATGTCAAATGTTTGTTCACCTGTCTTTATTTTTTGTCCTCAATCAAAGCTAATAATTGCCTTCTAGTGCTGGTGAAGTGTAGAGTCATTCTGATAGTCCACCTTGTGTTTTGCACTTTATTAGAGTTATGAAAGGCAGCTAATACCGGCTCATGCGGTCACGCTCTATAATGCTCCGCGGGGCCAGTATTAAATAGATTACGTATAATATTCTTGAGGATAATGTGCGTAACTCTTGCCCTCCAGAGGACTGCAAAGTCATTGGGCAGCACCACGTGCATTCTGGTAATATTCCACTCAACACTTTTGACTCATGGGCTTTACAACCAATTCTTTCCATCACAGCGATACGTGTTTCCTGCCAAAAATGCATTCAAAGAGTTTAATAGAAAACAAGGCAAGGTAAGTTTATTTTTATAGAACATTTCATACCCAATGGCAATTCAAAGTGCTTTACATAGAAATGAATTTAAATAATGAGAACATATGCATGAGAAATAAGAATACCATGTGGACGAAATAAAAATAAAAACAAGGACAATTAAAACAGTTATAAAGTGAATTAAAAAAAATCTAAATAAAATGGTGATAAACAGATCCCTATCTGCCTGATTATCTAAATTCTATCTGAGATGAAGCAGGTTGGCAATGTCTCCTGGACCTTACAAGTCGGTCCAAGACAGGCTCCTGTAGGGGTCGTGACCTTTGCCCCACGGGGCCTCCCCTTTCTTCAGCCCCCTTGTTATCTCGTTATTGGCTTAATTTGCCCCACCTGTGTTCCCTCAATTCCCTTCTTGATTTGTCCCCTTTACAAGCTCCTTGTGTTTGCTAGTCTTTGTCGGATCGTTGTTCTGTCTACGTCTCCCCGTGTTGGTGTGTGAAGTTGGTTATGTTATTGTGATTCGTTGTTTTGCCCCCTCATGGATTTAGTTTTATATTATGCTAATTTTATGTTTAATAAACTCTCTATTCTACACATGAGTCCTCACCACAGTTCTCTTCAGTTGACGTGACAGGTTCGCAATGGACCTTACAAGTCCGTCCAAGACGGGCTCCTGTAGGGGTCGTGACCTTTGCCCTGCAGGGCCTCCCCTTTTCGGAGTACACTTCTTTACACACAAGCAGAGTGAAGCGAAGGACACTGCTCTCCTTTTCCAATCTCTTCCAGTCAGACAGCGCTAACAAAAAAATAATAATCAACAGATGCATAAGAAATAGAAATATACAGCTGTAAAGAGAATTGGAAGAATAAAATGATGATATATAGATAAAATAACCAAAGATAAGAACAAAGGTAAGCTAAAACGGGTATAAAGAGAATAAAAAGATGCTGCATAGGTAAGATGAGGTGCAATCAGTGGGACGAACAGCGGCTCAGAGCTCATTCAGTGAATGCTCCGCTAAACAGATGTGTTTTGAGTCTGGATTTGAATGTGGCTAATGTTAGATCTGTTCAGGCTGGTGCCGACTGCATAATAGCTAAAGGCAGACTCTCCTTGCTTTGAGTGAACTCTTGGTATTTCTAACTGACTTGATCCTGCTGATCTGAGTGATCTGTTGGGTTTGTATTTAATCAGCATATCTGCGATGTATTGAGGTCCTAGCTCATTGAGTGATTTATAAACAAGTAATAGTACTTTAAAGTCGATCCTAAATGTAACTGGAAGCCAGTGTAAAGACCTGAGGACTGGTGTGATATGGTCATATTTTCTGCTTCTGCTCAGCGTTCTGTTTGAGCTGCAGCTGTCTAATGGTCTTTTTGGAAAGGCCAGTGAGAAGGCCATTACAATAGTCCACCCTACTGGTGATGAAAGCATGAACCAGTTTCTCTAAGTCTTGCCTGGAGACAAAACATCTAATTCTTGCAATATTTTTCAGATGATAGTATGCTGATTTACTTATTGCTTTGACATGACTACTAATACTCAGGTCTGACTCCAAAATCACTCCAAGATTACTGACTTGAGTTTTTCTTATTAGACCTTTGGTCTCAAGATATGCGTTCACCTTGAGAATTTGCCATGGTTTCTAGGAGAGCAGGTTGATGTTTTAAGGTGCTGTACCGTTTCTTTAAAAATGTTACCGTCAGTTGCTTCGAAATTAGACAGCAATTTTCCGAGGTTTTGGTCTGATCTGTCTGACCCCAGAGCAACTCAAGGCTGTGCTGATCACTTTTCTGATATTATTGATTTTCTCTGAGAAGAAGGAAGCAAACTCAGAGAGCATTTAGCTGGGTATGTGACTTTAAGGGTTTGTTAATCTCTCGACAGTAGCAAAAAGAGTGCGCGTGTTGTTTATTTTTCTGTTTATAATATTTGAGAAGAAGCTCTGTCTAGCTTTGCCTGGTTCCACATCTTCAGTGTGAAAACAGAAATAATAAAACGCTTTTGAAGTCAACGTAGCAGCTTGACATGCTAACGACTCAACATTCAAATAGGCTTCCCAAACACTCCCATAGTTTGCCAGTGAACTTGTTTACATGCAAACCAGTAAGCTGATAACTTACAAATATCAGCTTATTAATAACCAGTTTTACCCATTTACATGCAAACCAGTAAACTGACAATGCAAGTAAAGAGTGTTTACATGACTTTATTAATAAACCGGTTTATTTCCTTTTAGTGACGTCAGAAATAGTGTTGTCACGATACCAAAATTATGACTTCGATACGATATCAGACTAAAATATCGATATATCGATACTAAATCGATACCACAGTAAAAAAATAAAAAAATAAAAAAATAAATAAGATAAGATGCTTAATATGACAACAGAACTTGTTATTATTCATTGTTATTTTTTACTAAAAATTCATGTGGCCAGCGTCTTCCTTAGGGTTGGGCATCGTTTTGATTTGAACAATTATTGATCAATTGATCAATTACTATTAAAATTATCTCACAAATTTTTGCTATCTCAATGTATTTTTTACAGCGGGGTAATTGTGTTGCAATATCTTACACACAGCACAAGAAAGCTTGATTTCGAATGGTAAAAAGACGAGTAAACAGTAATAAAATAAGAACAAATAAACAGATTACAAACAATAGCACAAATAAATGCAATAGAATAGAAGATACAAATTAAACAGACTGCTTTATTTTTTCAGGTAAGTCTAACATTCAGATAAGAAACTGAATTTAAAAAATGCATAGTTATTACATTTAAAACAACATTGGATAATGTTCTTTGTAAAAAATTCAATAGTGTACAGATGAAACTATTAAAGTTACTCAAGTTGATCAGTCAAGAGCAGTTGATCGTTTGTGTTTTTGTAGTTTGAATAGCAAATGACTGCGGTCCCTTTAAGACTAACAGACGCGTGGATCCTAAACACTGCTCCTGTTACTCGTTCTTCCTGAACTGTTTGCGACTGTGTTTACGTTAATACTCTTCCAGATGTGCACTGATAATTCTTTGAGTGTATTTGACCAATAATAAGCTGGAAAAGGAAGCAAATGTTTGCACTTGTATCATGTCAGAGGCGGCTTTATTACGGTGGGCTGTGTGTGTGCGCTTCAGATGTGAGCACGAAATCTGCGGGGATAAGTAGAGTTAATTTATGTGCAATCCCGCGCGAAATTCAGACCGATCACACACTAACACTAACACACTGTCATGAGGAAAGAGTCCAGCAGAACGCGCGTTCGCCGTGCTCAGAGGTTAACCGGGCTGAGTGAGAATATGCCGGTGTGTGTCAACTCGCTGACGGTCGGAGAGGAGAGCGCAGCTGATATCGATACTGTAAAAACTGAGAATCGTATCGTTTCAGATATTCCAGTATCGATATATATCGAAATATCGATATTTTTGACAACACTAGTCAGAAATAATAATGTCTGTATCGGACTCAGAGTAATCCAAATGTTTCGTCAGTTGTGATGTTAATAAAGCGTGAGCTGGAGGTTCACGGCTCATATTATCCCTCATCAGCTCCAGATGCAGCGTTTAGACTGAACCTCTTCTACTTCTGCTGCTTGAGATGAGAACACATCTTTACAATTTTCTGGGTCTTAGAAGAGTCTGTGTTTGTGATATATGTCCTTATTTCAAGCAAAACGTTTGCGTTTTTGTCTCCTTTCACACATGTGCACTTCAATAAGTCGACAGAAAGCAGGTTAATGCCTTTACATGCCACGCGATATCAGGGTAAGAGGCAAAAAACGATCTGTGCCGACCGGTTTATGCTTACTCCGTTTATGAGCTTACTCCGATAAAAGAAAACGGGTTACCTCGTTTACATGACCATGATCATTGTCGGATTATTAGGCATAATCGGCTTAAGAACCTGCATGTAAACGCACCCATTGTGTCCAGCTCAATCAGGAACTGGTGGGCGGAGTTAGTGTAAATATCTTCTGCTGCCTTGAAGTCTTAAGCCCTATCCGAACAGGATTAGTTTAACATGGGGACGTGGGGGTAAAGTAATTATAACCAGAGGTTCTCTGTTATGTTAGTGGCGTCTGAATGTGCCATCTCGGTAATCATTACGGACTATGTCAGTAAAGATTACCGAGACTTTTACCGTCTGTAAAAAGGTTCGGAAAAATGACCTTGGGCAATACTAATCCTGTTCGAATAGACCCGCTGTAAAAATGTACGGTAAAATCCCGTCATTTCCGGTTTAAAAGTTAAAAAAAAGCGCATTTTGCGAGCTTGGAGGCGCTTGAAGCATTCGGTTGCGTTGTAGAGGAATGGACAACTCTGTGGCAAACCTCCAGTATTCTCCGCATATCATTTAAAGCAAAAAGAAGATCAGAAGAACTCATTAGAGGAGGCACAACACTTACTTTAGCTCTATGGAAGTGTCTATTACCAACACAATCCAGAAATCAGAATCGTTTGACTAGACCGAACAGTTTATTAAAACACACATATATATTGGAGACGGAGTTCAGACTGGAGCTCATGTTGTGTTTGCTCACATTATAACGGTAACGTCATACGCACATGACGTCAAGGAGGTGCGTAAAGCGAATTACTCCTCCACTTCTGCTAGTTTTACTGAGATGTCTTATCCCGTGCGAATTGACCATCTATATTACAGACGTCCTGAGGTAATATTACTTTACTCCCCCGTCCCCATGTTCATCTAATCCCGTCCGAATAGGGCTAATGTCAGTGAAGATTACAGAGACTTTTACCTTCTGTAAAAAGGTCTTGAAAAATTACCTCAGGTAATACTAATCCCGTTCGAATAGACCTGCTGTAAAAATGTACGGTAGAATTCCGTCATTTCCGGTTTAAAAGTTAAAAAAAAGCGCATTTTGCGAGCTTGGAGGCTCTTGAAGCATTCGGTTGCGTTGTAGGTGGTGGGAAAAATCTGTGGCAAACCTCCAGTATTCTCCGCATATCATTTAAAGCAAAAAGAAGATCAGAAGCACTTATTAGAGGAGGCACAACACTTACTTTAGCTCTAGGGAAGTGTCTATTACCAACACAATCCAGAAATCAGAATCGTTAGACTAGACCGAACTGTTTTATTAAAACATATAGGAGACTGAGTTCAGACTGGAGCTCATGTTGTGTTTGCTCACGTGATAACAGTAACGTCACACACACATGACGACTGAGGTTACTGTGGTGTGTAAAGCGAGTTACTCCTCCACTTCTGCTAGTTTTACTGAGATGTCTTATCCCGTGCGAATTGGCCATTAATATTACAGACCTCCTGAGGTAATATTACTTTACTCCCATGTCCCCGTGTTCATCTAATCCCGTCCGAATAGGGCTTTAGGATAGCAGAGAGTCTGGCCTCAGTTATGTGATAAATCTCTAAAGAGATGCCGATCGATCCAGGCTGAAGCACCAGCTGTGATATACAACTAAAGATCGTCACATGCTGACCATTGAGCTCAAAATGCTCTCCAGAAACGGTAACAAAACGGTTAATGGTTAAAAACATCTCAAGAGACAAACCGAATCAATGTTTATAGACTGCAACGAGCGGATTGTCATGTCAAAGAGTATTTTAGCATCAAAGCTGCCAGTCAGAGTCTTTCCTCAAGCAGGATTGGTGGAGCCTTAATGTAATTCACATTTCTGCGCCGCAGTTACAGACATGGGATGGATATGCGTTCTCATGTCCCAATTGGATTGTCTGTAGGATTTCAATATGCTGTGATTTGATTAGAGTGTGCCTGAGCTTTCCTTCTGTCACCATAATTGGTCTCTTTTCTTAGCCTTCGTAGCACAATTACATTTTACCTACAACAGTCTCTGAGGGCTCATATGCCAGAAATAACAAAAGACAGAACATCGTCTTCAAGAAACACAGGCCAGACTAGTTCAACTGTAACTTTAGCGAAGTTTCCCATTACAGCGCGTCTCTAAGTGTGATTAGGGTTGGGTTATCGGCTAGTCTGGTCCGTATGTTGGTGTTTTGGACTGCTAGGTTCCAAGATTGACAAAGTATGTTGAACATAAAGGCGATAAAAAGGGCATAGAGAAGTGAAAAGAAGAGAACATGCTCCTCATTTATAAAAGGCAGGTACGATTGCATTTGATCTGAAGTTTTTTGATTGCTAGCATGATTTAGCATGTTGCTAACATGATTTAACGCATTGCTAGCATGATTTAACATTTCTAGCATGAATTAACCTATTGTTAACATTATTTAACCCATTGCTAGCATTTTAATTAGCATGTTGCTAAATAATTAACATGTTGCTACCATTAATTAACAACAATGCTAGGATGAATTAGCATGTTATTGCTAACATGAATTGACAATTCTAACATTAATCACATTTCTAGCATTAATTAGCATATTACTAACATGTTTTACATCTTGATAACATGTTTTAACAGGTTGTAAGCATTAAATGAACATATTGCTTACATGTTATCAACATGTTTTAGCATCACTAACATGATTTAACATTTTTGTTAGCATGACTTAGCACTCTGGTGACATAAATTAACAAGCTTTTACATTACGTAACATTTTGCTAACATGATTAAGCATGTTGTGAACACGATTTAGCACATTGCTAGCATGATTTAACATCTCCCAGACATGATTTAACGTTCTGTTAACATGATTTCACATTTTGCTAACATGACCTTACATGATGCTTACATGATTAAGCATGTTGTTAACATGATTTAACACAATGTTAACATTGTTACACATTCCTAACATGATTTAGCACATTGTTAGCACATTGTTACACATTGCTAGTGTCACGATTCACCACTGTGCCCGTGATTACCATGAGAGGGCACTCCACCCCGGACTGTCACTTCATCACAGACTACATTACCCATAATCCTTTGCCGCGACACATCATTGGTTACACCTGTGTGTCATTTACCTTGTTAGCTCACTCTATATAAGCCTGGTCATGTCTGTCATTCATTGTGAAGCCTTGTTTAGTGTAACTACTGCATTTCTGAGGGTTTTCTCAGGTTTCTTGTCTCCTGGTGTTTGGATTTGTAGCCTATCTCTCCTGTATTGTTCGCCTGATTGGACTGATTACCTATTATGACCTCTTGCCTGTTTGTTGAGGACGAGTGTGGATTAGCCTTTAAAATAAAGCTGCGTTTGGTTCTCCAACCCTTCTGTAACGGACTGCTCCAAGACCGCATTGACAAAACATGTTTGCTAGCATGATTAAGCATGGTACTAACATGATTTAACACATTGCTAGCATGATTTAACTTTTTGCTAACATGATTTAAAGGTGTGTTTGCATGCTATTTGACTTGTGTAACTTTAGTTAGTGTGTAATGTCGCTGCTTGAGCATAAAAAGTATCTGCAAAGTTACAGCGCTGAAATTTCACTGCAAACGGAGATATTGTCTTTTAAAGTTATGGCAGTTTATTGCCTACAAAAATGGCCGCTTTGGACTACAACGAGCTTCTTCCTGGGTTGGTGACATCATAAACCCTCGCTAGTCTCCGCAGATGTGACTTCTGCCCGTAATGGGAAGGGGCGTGGCCTTAACCTGTGCTTGGCACTTCAGCCAATCAAAATACTGGAAACTACATTTGGCCATCTGACCAATCTGAGACCATTGCGTTTTTCAGAGGGAGGGGCTTCATAGAAGCAGGAAGCAAACGAGCCGTTCAAAGGACAGACAGCGGTGTGGAATAAAGGGAGAATAGAAGAAAAATACAGCGTTAAGACATGTTATACTGCGCCCCATTAACACAACCAAGCCTAGAAAAACACCACAGAACCACTGCTTTAACATCTTGCTAGCATGATTCAACACATGCTGTTAGCATGATAGATAGATTTCATGTTAAAGCCCGATCAGCCGGTGCCCTGTAGAGTTTATGACTGAAGTACACACACACACACACACACACTGTACATAAACTGTGCCAAGTTTTACGAGGCCACGCTTGTATTTCCTTTCTATTGATGAAGAGCGATGCATTATATAGAGAAGGACGACAGCTGGTGCATATAAACGCTGAGGAACACATTTATGGCTGCATTAAGGTGCATTCAGCATCGGCTGCAGGAGGGTCTGAGCAACACTGATTTAAGAGGCGTGGAAACTGCCAGCCATTTCATCACTGGAGGTTAGCAGGTCTCCGAGATCCGAGGCGTTCCTCTTCATATACGTGATGGAGCTTAAAGCACCGCCGGTTTGGATCTCACTGGGGTTCAGAATCTCAGATGCTTTCCAGCGGGTTATTGAGAACTGATTCTCTTTTGTTGAAGCTGGGACTCAGGATATGAAAAAAACATATGCAGTTCTATTGCTCCATTTTATCTTTATAAAAACTGTCTGAAGCAAGCAAATAAAGATTTGATGGAAGCTTGTTTCTGCCACAGAATACAAAAATAAAGATAATCCTGACTTTATATCTCTCAATCCTGACTATAAATCTCTCAATCCTGACTTTATATCTCTCAATCCTGACTTTATATCCCTCAATCCTGACTTTATATCTCTCAATCCTGACTATAAATCTCTCAATCCTGACTTTATATCCCTCAATCCTGACTTTATATCTCTCAATCCTGACTATAAATCTCTCAATTCTGACTTTATATCCCTCAATCCTGACTTTATATCTCTCAATCCTGACTTTATATCTCTCAATCCTGACTATAAATCTCTCAATTCTGACTTTATATCCCTCAATCCTGACTTTATATCTCTCAATCCTGACTTTATATCCCTCAATCCTGACTTTATATCTCTTAATCCTGACTTTATATCTCTCAATCCTGACTATAAATCTCTCAATCCTGACTTTATATCTCTCAATCCTGACTTTATATCCCTCAATCCTGACTTTATATCTCTTAATCCTGACTTTATATCTCTTAATCCTGACTATATATCTCTCAATCCTGACTTTATATCTCTCAATCCTGACTTTATATCTCTTAATCCTGACTTTATATCTCTTAATTCTGACTTTATATCTCTCAATCCTGACTTTATATCTCTTAATCCTGACTTTATATCTCACAATCCTGACTTTATATCACACAATTCTGGCTTTATATCTCTCAATCCTGACTTTATATCTCACAATCCTGACTTTATATCTCTTAATCCTGACTTTATATCTCACAATCCTGACTTTATATCACACAATTCTGACTTTATATATCTCAATCCTGACTTTATATCTCACAATCCTGGCTTTATATCTCTCAATCCTGACTTTATATCTCTTAATCCTGACTTTATATCTCTTAATTCTGACTTTATATCTCTCAATCCTGACTTTATATCTCTTAATCCTGACTTTATATCTCACAATCCTGACTTTATATCACACAATTCTGCCTTTATATCTCTCAATCCTGACTTTATATCTCTCAATCCTGACTATATATCTCTCAATCCTGACTTTATATCTCTCAATCCTGACTTTATATCTCACAATCCTGACTTTATATCTCACAATCCTGACTTTATATCTCTCAATCCTGACTTTCTATCTCTCAATCCTGACTTTATATCTCACAATCCTGACTTTATATCCCTCAATCCTGACTTTATATCTCACAATCCTGACTTTATATCCCTCAATCCTGACTTTATATCTCACAATCCTGACTTTATATCTCACAATCCTGACTTTATATCCCTCAATCCTGACTTTATATCTCACAATCCTGACTTTATATCTCTCAATCCTGACTATATATCTCTCAATCCTGACTATATATCTCTCAATCCTGACTTTATATCTCTCAATCCTGACTTTCTATCTCTCAATCCTGACTTTATATCACTCAATCCTGATTTTATATCTCTCAATCCTGACTTTATATCTCTCAATCCTGACTTTATATCTCTCAATCCTGACTTTATATCCCTCAATCCTGACTTTATATCTCACAATCCTGACTTTATATCTCTCAATCCTGACTTTATATCACTCAATTCTGACTTTATATCACACAATCCTGACTTTATATCTCTCAATCCTGACTTTATATCACTCAATCCTGACTTTATATCACTCAATCCTGACTTTATATCTCTCAATCCTGTCTTTATATCTCTCAATCCTGACTTTATATCACACAATCCTGACTTTATATCCCTCAATCCTGACTTTATATCTCTCAATCCTGACTTTATATCACACAATCCTGACTTTATATCTCTCAATCCTGACTTTATATCTCACAATCCTGACTTTATATCCCTCAATCCTGACTTTATATCTCTCAATCCTGACTTTATATCTCTCAATCCTGACTTTATATCTCTCAATCCTGACTTTATATCTCTCAATCCTGACTTTATATCCCTCAATCCTGACTTTATATCTCTCAATCCTGACTTTATATCTCTCAATCCTGACTTTATATCACTCAATCCTGACTTTATATCTCTCAATTCTGACTTTATATCTCACAATCCTGACTTTATATCCCTCAATCCTGACTTTATATCTCTCAATCCTGACTTTATATCTCTCAATCCTGACTTTATATCTCTCAATCCTGACTTTATATCTCTCAATCCTGACTTTATATCCCTCAATCCTGACTTTATATCTCTCAATCCTGACTTTATATCTCTCAATCCTGACTTTATATCCCTCAATCCTGACTTTATATCTCTCAATCCTGACTTTATATCTCACAATCCTGACTTTATATCTCACAATCCTGACTTTCTATCTCTCAATCCTGACTTTATATCCCTCAATCCTGACTTTATATCTCACAATCCTGACTTTATATCTCTCAATCCTGACTTTATATCTCTCAATCCTGACTTTATGTCTCTCAATCCTGACTTTATATCTCTCAATCCTGACTTTATATCCCTCAATCCTGACTTTATATCTCTCAATCCTGACTTTATATCTCACAATCCTGACTTTATATCCCTCAATCCTGACTTTATTTCTCTCAATCCTGACTTTATATCTCTCAATCCTGACTTTATATCCCTCAATCCTGACTTTATATCTCTCATTTATGACTTTATATCTCTCAATTATGACTTTATATCTCTCAATCCTGACTTTATATCCCTCAATCCTGACTTTATATCTCTCAATCCTGACTTTATATCTCTCAATCCTGACTTTATATCTCTCAATCCTGACTTTATATCTCTCAATTCTGACTTTATATCTCTCAATCCTGACTTTATATCCCTCAATCCTGACTTTATATCTCTCATTTATGACTTTATATCTCTCAATTATGACTTTATATCTCTCAATTATGACTTTATATCTCTCAATTATGACTTTATATCACTCAATCCTGACTTTATATCTCTCAATTCTAACTTTATGTCCACAACAAACAAACAAACAAAAAAACATACATGCACAAATATATAAATATGCAGAATAATTTGTGGGACTTCATGGGAATGGACAGTCACTGCTGATCTCTTACGTTAATTAAAACAGTTTAGTCCATTGGAGGCAAGTTTGTTGAACCCAAGTGCCGTTTTATTAAAAATATACAAAACATAATACAACGACTTGGCTAACATGGCGTGACAAAATAAGTAAACACTCACAGATCAGCTGGTTACAACATTAATCCAGACAAGGCAAACATGAGGGCTTAAATACACAAGGACTAGACAAGACACACCTGTGAACAATGATCAAATGAACCAATGACAGAGCTGAACTGAGAAACCACATGACTAAATAAACCAATAGGCTTGTTCGACTTCACCGACTTCACTGTCTGATACGGCAGGAGATTAAACTGAATGTGGAGGATTTTAACTTTTAAACAGTGATGGGATGCACGTAACTAAGGGACAGAGTCCATTAAAGATGACGAATTAGTCCTGAAGCTTGCATACTCTTCTGCTACACACTCAAAAATATATCCTTTTTCTTCACAAAAACAGTACATACTTTTAGGATGTAGTATAAGTAGGCGAATTGGGACGCAGCAAAAACCTTGACACACTCTGACAGTAATACTAATCAAACATGATTTTTTTTCTACAGCAGGAAATGCTTTAGCGCTAACTCTTCTATCCACCCTGAACGCATTCACTGATGGTTAATGTCAGGAAAATGCAGTTTGAATTTTTTTTGTGTTTCGTTTTCTAGATGTAAATGTGTTTGAGTATAGAGGATAAATGTTGCAGCAAATGTAAAGAACAGCATTTAAAGTCACAGGCTGACTGACTGAGCTCACAGTATGATGCACATTCAATGGGTGGCCATCACATGGAGCAGCGACTGAGAAATCGCCATGGAGACCGTAGCCACGGGAACCGAGCCAGATCGAGAGCATCTCCTGCATTCAGCTACAGGTGCACATCAGGAAAAAATCATGAATTTGAGTGCACTGAAATCCTACAGCTCTCAGATCAGATCAGGTGCCCATGGGTGTAATATGTATTCTGGAGTCGTTTTATATAGCCTGTGAAGCAACTACAGACACATTACAGTTCTGAAGAAATACGTTTAACCATCTATTCTTCTCTGCGGAGGCGAACATTTTGGGTGAGAAAATATCTCGGATATAAAACAAAACCACTATATATAGTGTAAAGCACTAGTTTTTGTCACATAACACTGTCTAAAAGCTGCACCAGCGGGTCAGAGGTTACTGGGCTTTTTCCGCAATTGGCTTAAATATACACAGGCAGCTCATCCAAGCCTTACATCACCAAGAGCAAAGCATGGGATGCAGTGGAGTAAAGCAGCCGCCACTGGACTCTAGAGCAGTGAGACGTGTTCTCTGAGCGACCAATCACGCTTCAGTCTGACAATCCCATGGACGAGTCTGGGTTTGGCCGTCGCCAGGAGAACGGGACTTGCCTGACTGCATTGTGCCAAGTGTAAAGTTTGGTGGAGGGGGGATTATGGTTTGGGCATGAATTTCAGGGGTTGGCCCCTTAGTTCCAGTGAAAGGAACTCTTAATGCTTCACCAAGACATTTTGGACAATTTCATGCTCTCAACTATGTGGGATCAGTGGACGGCCCCTTCCTGTCCCAGCATGACTGCGCTCCAGTGCACAAAGCGTCGCTCCATAAAGACATGGATGAGGAGTTTGGTGTGGAGGAACTGGACTGGCCTGCACAGAGTCCTGAGCTCAACCCGATAGAACAGCTTTGGGATGAATTAGAGCGGAGACTGAGAGCCAGGCCTTCTCGTCCAACATCAGTGCCTGACCTCACAAATGAGCTTCTAGAAGAATGGGCAAAAATCCCCATAAACACACTCCTAAACCTTGAGGAAAGCCTTCCCAGAAGAGCTGGAGCTGTTAGAGAGGGTGGGCCGACTCCATATTAAACCCTACAGATTAACAACGGGATGGCATTAAAGCTCATGTGTGTGTAAAGGCAGGCGTCACTAAACTTTTGGCAATATAGTGCATATTTTTTGTATTGTTGCTTTAACTGTGTGAATATCAAATGGATCGTGCTACACTGGACTAAGTGTCCTCATATAAAAACTGAATGTGAAATAATGTGCTTTTAATGAGTCAGAACCGATGTCACTTATCAATTTAACAAATGCACTGTGGCAGTGTGTGAGAAACATGATTATGGACATCAAACTGAATGCCTTTCGACTTGAATTAACCGTGTCAGCAGATACCGCACATCTCAGGCCCAGTCACTCATTTACTTTCCTGTTATATGTGCTATTTTGTATTGTGTATTATTTTTATTATTTTTTTTTTTATTACTATTTTTATTTGTTATTTTTTTATTACTATAATTTATTTAAATTTTAATTTTTTGGGATTGTATTATTCTGGAATAAAATTTAAAACATGTAGATGTTAACACTTAATTTCTGACTTATGTTCATGTTTAAAAAAAGCAAAAAAAATAAATAAAAAAATAACTGTCCTGCCCATCTGAGGGCTTGTCCAATCACCTTCAGGAGAAAACCAGCGGTCCAGCTAATTACTGTGCTATTTGTGGAGAGATGCTGCTGAGAAGCGGGGTATAGATACAGATGATTACATTACATCTCTCTCCCTCTCTCTCTCTCTCTCTCTCTCTCTCTCTCTCTCTCTCTCTCTCTCTCTCTCTCTCTCTCTCTCTCTAAAACGACCTTCTGCTATTAGTAATGGTCAGGCTTGGAGCACAAGATGCGGAGAGCAGCTCTACTGACTGTAAACCGTTTAACATCACATTGATTTTACCATAAAATACTGCTAAAATGTATGTTTTTTTCAAAGCACATATAATGAATTACAATATTATTCATTATGGTAACAAACAGTTGTTACCAGAAGTCCCTGCGTCATTTGAGACATCACATATGATTATATTTAATTATATCTGTATTACAAACCCAATTCCAAAAAAGTTGGGACAATGTACAAATTGTGAATAAAAAAGCAATGCAATAATTTACAAACCTCATAAACTTATATTTTATTCACAATAGAATATAGATAACATATCAAATGTTGAAAGTGAGACATTTTGAAATGTCATGCCAAATATCGGCTCATTTGGGATTTCATGAGAGCTATACATTCCAAAAAAGTTGGGACAGGCAGCAATAAGAGGCCGGAAAAATGAAATGTGCATAAGGAACAGCTGGAGGACCAATTTACAACTTATTAGGTCCATTGGCAACATGATTGGGTATAAAAGAGCCTCTCAGAGTGGCAGTGTCTCTCAGAAGACAAGATGGGCAGAGGATCACCAATTCCCCCAATGCTGCGGCGGACAATAGTGGAGCGATATCAGAAAGGAGTTTCTCTGAGAAACACTGCACAGAGTTTGAAGTTATCATCATCTACAGCGCATAATATCATCCAAAGATTCAGAGAATCTGGAACAATCTCTGTGTGTAAGGGTCAAGGGTCAAAACCAAACTGGATGGCCGTGATCTTCAGCCCTTAGCCGGCACTGCATCACACACAGGAATGCTACTGTAATGGACATCACAACATGGGCTCAGGAATACTTCCAGAAAACATTGGAGAGCACAATCCACCGCGCCATTCGCCATCGCCGGCTAAAACTCTACAGGTCAAAGAAGAAGCCGTATCTAAACATGATCCAGAAGCGCAGGCGTTTCCTCTGGGCCAAGGCTCATTTAAAATGGACTGTGGCAAAGTGGAAAACTGTTCTGGGGTCAGACGAATCAAAATATGAAGTTCTTTTTGGCAAACTGGGACGCCATCCGGACTGAAGAGGACAAGGACAACCCAAGTTGTTCTCAGCGCTCAGTTCAGAAGCTGATCTCTGATGGTCTGGGGTTCATGAGTGTGTGTGGCATGGGCAGCTTACACATCTGGAAAGGCCATCAATGCTGAAAGGTGTATCCAAGTTCTAGAGCAACATCTGCTCCATCCAGACGGCGTCTCCTTCAGGGAAGACCTTGCATTCTCCAACATGACAATGCCAGAGCACATACTGCATCAATTACAACATCATGGCTGTGTAGAAGAAGGATCCGGCACTGAAATGGCCAGCCTGCAGTCCAGATCTTTCACCATTAGAAAACATTTGGCGCATCATAAAGAGGAAGATGCGATAAAGAAGACCTAAGACAGTTGAGTAACTAGAAGCCTGTGTTAGACAAGAATGGGACAACATTCCTATTCCTGAACT
>NC_090193.1:1140000-1152500 GCF_024679245.1 Pseudorasbora parva | reverse complement strand
GCGGGGGAAAGGGGACCTTTTTGCTAAGGGACGTCCTGGAGCTTGAAACAAGCTTGACACTGTCTTTACTGCTGCATGGGTTTAAAGTCAAGTCACTTGATTTTTTTACTATCATTTATCATTTCATATACTAGTTTAATCATAAGATGATTTTTACGTTTTAAAGGTTGTTTCGATAGTCCACTTTAGACATTCTACTAACTATAAGTAACTTTGCAACTACATGTCAGCTAACTGTCATTAGAGTATCAGTAGGGAAAGAGCGACTGCAGCATAAAAAAGTCCCGTTGCTCTCGAGGCGTGTGTTGTTCATCTCATGAATGAATGAATGAGGCATTTATAAAGTGCTTTCATATGTACTACTGTACACCCAAAGCCCTTCATACTCATGTCAGGGGTCTCTCCTCAACCACTATCAGTGAGCAGCTCCACTGGGATGATGCGACGGCGGCCACAGTACAACACCGCCATAGTGCGCTATAAACACTGAATCAGTGTTTTTGAATGAATCACTTGAGTGAATGATTCAAGTGATTCATTCAAAAACACTGATTCATCCAGTAATGAAACAAGTGAAGTCTTTATGAGTGAGTCATTGAATCATTCACTCAACACACAACTAACTAACTAGCTAACTAACTAACTAACTCAGCCAGGCCCTGCCCTTTATTCTGCGCATTAATTATTATAATGAGGAATATTGTGAGGTGTTGGTTAACTCAAGATGGCGGCGTTTGAGGAGTTCAGGAACACTGACACTGATAGAGAGACGATTTAAAGCATCACACACTGAAGACCGATCAGTATGGACAGAGATCCTCTTTAAAGCTTTAATGAAAGTCGATATCCAGGAGTGTTTTTACCATCATGTGCCATTCTTTTATGTCAATACATTAAAATCAATTCTCCCGAATAATCAGAATAACAACTGGGCCTACACTTTAAAAACTGCTGGGTTAAATATAAACCAAGTTGGGTTGAAAATGGACTAACACAGCAAGTGGGTTGTCTTAAGCAAACGTTTAACCCAACCGCTGCGTTAAAACAACCCAATTGCGGGGTTAAAACAACTCAACCGCTGGGTTGGTCCATTTTCAACCCAACTTAGGTTGTTTTTAACCCAGCATTTTTAAGAGTGTAGATTATAATTTAAAGAAATATATCATATTTTTTTAAGTTTGGTGTCGTTTGTTCACTTTCAAATGCGTTAATTTCTGACTCTGGACCTCAAACTGCCTCATCTTCACAGCCCAATAGTTACTCAGCTAATGACCAGCTAAACGTTCCCCCACTGTCAGCCCGGTGAAGATTATCCGTGTGTATTAATGGCACGCTTGTTCTGCTCGACTGCGCTCTTTAATCACTGACTCTCTAATCCACAATATTTCAGTACGGCAAGAGATCTTCCATTTTAGACAAGCTTCTGCTGAACTGGCAATGGACCAGAAAGAAAATCTGACAACCTTTTCTTTCCACTTGTTTTCTTTGGGTTTTCCTCGGCTAGCCTGCAGAAAAACAACGACTTAATTACCCAATGTTCAGCAGGAGTCCTTGAGCGCACCATCCAACATCCGTGTCAGAAGCAGCGGCAGTGTTAACGCTTCACTGCTCACACACCACAACAACATCCTTTCTGTGGAAACGTGGAAGAATTACAGATGTAGATTATAGCAGATCATTTAGGTGGACTGAAGGACCTAGAAAAGAGGATACCTCAATGAGATCAAAGATCATTTCTAAAGAATATCTGACCCTGGAGCACTTCAGCAGTCGTGCGTCTCACGGTATATCTGTGGCGATAGCCAACAATACACTGTACGGGTCATAACTATTCATTTATCTTCTATGACAAAAATCAGTAGGATATTAAAATCATGTTCCACAAAGATATTTAATAAATGTCCTACCATAAATATATCATAAGTGTATTATTATTAATATGCAGTGAAGTTCATTTATACAACGATTTTCTCAATATTTAGATTTTTTTGCTCCCTCAGATTCCAGATTTTAAAATACATTAATGATGCTTATTTTTTTCAGCTTTTAGGTGATGCATAATTCTCAATTTTTAAAATAAATGCCCTTATGACCAGGGTTATGGGGTGCTGTTTGCCCATATAAAACTCCAGTTTTCGCCCATTTTATGAAAATCATTAATCTGATTACCTAATAAAGTCTCAGCACAACTGCCCTCAACAAGACATTCAGGCCTGAAGCACAAATTATGGAAACCCATTTCCGCCACTAAATACAAAAATGAAAAGAGTAATTGCGACTTTTTATCTCAGAATTCTGACTTTACACCTCGCAATTGTGAGATAAAAAGTCACAATTACTCTTTTTATTTTTTTATTTAGTGCCGGACACTTGCACTATAAACCTGATTCATTTGGCAAAACTCAAAAAGATGCATCAGCATGCCTCCATTTCTTAAAGTTAAGAAATGTTAAGTTTAAAAGTTTAAAGCCCTATTTGCACAGGATTAGTTTTATCTGGGGACCTCTGGTGATCTGTAATAATTGCAGAGAATGTCTGTGATCTTAATCCCGTGCGAATCGGCCATGTCTGTAATTTAAGTAAGCAGAACTTGCAGATTTTTATTGTGTAATTATACATTTTGATTGCTCTGAACGTTACATATTTGAGTAAGCTAATTCATACATTTAACTTAAAAATATAACATAATCTCACATTTTTAGCAGAGGAAAATTGGCTCACTTTAAGTAGCTGATTCAGTAAATGATCCTTGCTAATTGGTAACACAATGCTTTGATAAGATTAACATTAGCATAGGATTGCACTTGCTGAATGAGGACAGCAATATAATATATTTAACATTAATGTGTCCTCAAACTACGCTCACTCCACTCGTCATCTCTTTTGCAGTGTTGCCAAGTCTTATTATAAACATTTTTGGGTTTGTTTTTTTGGCTGGAAGTTATTAAAATAGGCAGGTGCATGTCATGATCATTTTGGTCTTAATTTCAATATAAAATGGTTTGTTATGTGCTTGTTCTTGTTGGCTGTTTTTTTCTAACAAGATCTGGCAACCCGATTCAGGCTCTTGGCTCTGTCCCTGTGATTTCTTGCACCACACACACACAGAAGAGTATGAAATACCATTTTCACCACATGAGAAAAATCAGGCTTTTGTAAATCATAATTATGACATAAATAAAATTATGACATAATTAAATTATGGCATGCTAAGTCATATTTATGATATGAAAATTCAAAATTATGACGTTAAGTCAATTGTGATAGGCCATAGTTTCAAATTTATATCTAAATTTTGACTTTTTTATTTCAAACTTGTGACTTAGTATGTCATAATTTTGACTCTGACCTTTTTATGACATAAAAAGTCAAAATTAATATAATATTTATTAGATGAAAAGCCTAAATTGTGACAAAAAAATGGAGCGCACAGGAAAACAAAACTAGAGGTATTTCGCATTTTGTGGAAGGATAGTGTTACTGCACACAGAAAGGCCCTATAAAGATAGATCTGCTATACTTTTCGACTCTCTTAGAAGAAAACAAACACAACCCTAACTAGTTATTAGATACAGTGGCTAAATAAAAAATAAATAAAGCTCAACTTCATACGTTTCCAAACAGATGCATGAACCTGTTATCACTGTAAAGCTGCTTTGAAACAATCTGCACTGTATAAAATGCTATATAAATAAAGTTGATCACTTTAAATCTCAAATTATTATGTCGATATATTCAACTTTTATCATAATTAATCAATATTCCATAAGCTAGCACACCAAAACCTTCAACACTTCTAAATCTCCCGCTTAACGTTAATCTTGCAAGCACACACACACACACACAAAAAAAAATACTAGTACACTTAATTTAGGCATTTACTTCCCCTTTTTGGCAAGCACCAATCTGGTTCAGGGTTTTTTTTCTATAGACTGTACTCACAAAGATATAACGATCAAGATAAACTAAAAAATTCGCCGGAGTTGTCCTTAGTCTAAACTTAGATAAACAAAGTCATAAAAATGAAAACAATAAAATAATTCAGATTACTCAAACGTGTCAGTTTTTCGAACTCAAAAGAAAAAGAAAGTTCTAAATACTCATTAGAGTTCATTAGTTTAAACTAATATGTTTAATTTGAGTTGGCTCTACTCAAACCAATTGATTATTTTGAGCGTTGGGGTTTAGCGTGTGCCTTTGGTTTCTCTCCCCCTATGAAAGGAAAATATATTACTTGAAATATATTATAATATAGTGTAAATACATGGAATAATATATTGATGGTATTATACAATATATTATATATTCCTGTAATATATTGCAAAATATACAAATGATTGCCGCTTTCAATAAATTGCAATATATTGGAAAAAAATCTATGTTAAATCCCATGTGAATATATTGCCTAAAGTATTACATAATATTTTCTAATATTCTGCTAAATATTTTGTTTCGTAAGGGTCTGTGTGTTTGTCTGCTCCTCTGCAGATTTTAAATATCACCTCAAGATGCGATCTAATCCTGTTTACAGGAAATAAGCTCCCAAACAGGTTTAATCTAAAGGACCTGTTGCTAAGAGAAGTCCAGGATGAGCGTCGAAGAACCAAACTATCCGAGATCGAGCCAAATCATCAACAATTAAATCCAGCTCACTGAGTTAGCGACGTACACTCAAAAATGAACTTATGATGCTGTTCACTTTATTTAAGCAATTCATCTTGATTTAACGCCATTATATCAGGTTTCTGGTTTAAATATAATTGCTTCGTTATATTGCCTTAAAACCGTTACTCTCTGACATAACGTGATGTTTTTATTTTCAAATAACGTGTTTCAATCAAGTAACCCAATCAAACAGGACTTTCACTTCCCATCATGCTTTGCAGAGGGGCTGAATTCAGAGAGTAAATGTTTAAATAAAGGGCTATTTTATTCATTTTCAACAAGATGAGCAAATGGAGACTTTAATGTGTAATGTTCTGTTCTGTTCTGTTGGTATTTTAAAGTGTGTGTTATGCAGAGGTGTGGACTCGAGTCATGTGACTTGGAATCGAGTCAGACTCGAGTCATGAATTTGATGACTTTGGACTCGACTCGACAAAATGTACAAAGACTTGCAACTCGACTTGGACTTTAACATCAATGACTTGTGACTTCACTTGGACTTGAGCCTCATGACTCGAGAAGACTTGCTACTTTTTGGCCATTTTTCTTTCACACAGCCGCGCTGCTCTCAGTGAAAAAAAGCTGCACCTGTTTGCATGCAGATAGCACGCGCGCTGCCAGCACGACATCCAATCACTGTAGTCCCACGTTGGTTTGATTCGACAGTATTCATAGCTACCAAGTCCGCGTATAACACTTGACTTTGGGCTTCTTTTTTTGGCAAGTCGCGGTAAAAAAATCTCGAGTTGCAGGTCGCGGTTTTTTGGGCTTATTTGAAAAAATGTGGTTGCTTGTTAGGAGAATATGACAAGCAACTTCGTTTCTTTACATTTATGGTCACTGTTTTGTCCAAATACATTGACTGACACTGTCTCTCACAGCTAATAGACATAGTGCAACGATACAAGTGCTGTATTCATTCGTCCTCATACATCCCGCGCGTCCTTCCCCTCTTTGAAGAAAAATCGCGTTCAACGTGCAGGCATGTGATGTGATGTTATAAATGTAATGATAGTTCATAGACGTAAATAGACGAATACATTTTTTTTTTTTTTTTTTTACAAACAATGCAACCAGCAAAGATATTCAAAGATGGAGAGGAAACAGGGAGGTAAGCCACCTAATTTAATCTTTAAAATATGTTTTATAATGTAGGCTATTTATTATGACTATTATTATTTGGCTATTATAAAAATAAAAATAAATAATAAAAAAAAGTATAGGCTACTAATAATAACAGTAGGTATGGTTCGAATGTATATTATTATAAACATGTCTCTATATTGCAGCACTCTCAGTGTAAATAGTAGCTATGTGACATTAGTAATTTTCAATACTATTTAGAGCAGATTGCACATTGAGATGCAGGGCTTATCCTTTTTACGGTTTATAGTGTGCATGTTCACCAGTGCTCCTTATATGTGTGCAATAACTCCGACTGGAGTTACCATAATCCTTCATGTCACTTTTTCTCTTTTTCCATCTACAAACCTCTTCCGTTCACAGTCTTTATTGCAACTTGAAGAATTTTGTAAAATCCCATCTGTATTTGCATTTTAAACTCCACGAGATTTCAATTTAAAATGTTGCAGGGTCATTTATTGATAAATTATTGATCATAAATTATACTGATGATAATAAATATAATAATAATATTGGGCTTGTTTTGGGCCCCCCACCCCTCTAGGTATTCTTCATACCTGAGAAGAATATGAAACAGATGTCAGAAAATCCCTTATAGCACACGTGTTGTATTTGAAACTACTCTTTACTCATATCAATGTTGTTGTGTCAATATTCATTGTCTATTATACACTACAGTATACGATACTACATTATAGTTTCAGTGTATGCGATATTAGGAATATTTTCACTGCTTCAAAAGTCATAAGAAAGCCCTTTCCCTCCAGAAACTGAAGTCGTATGCTTTATGGCAGTGGTTTTCAAAGTGGGGACAGGGACCTCTGGGTGCCGCGAGGGGATGCTAGGGGGGCTATGGCAAGCTGGCATAAAAAGTATAGCAAAACAAAATAATTTAATAAATTAAATTATTAAAGTAAACCAAATTAAACCAAAAATAAGCTAAACAATATTCCCATAATGTTTCCATAATGCCTAAGTTTAGGCTAAAAGGACCCATGTCTATTTGAAAGTTGAACTGTTTTGCCATATGAGGTCAACACAATACAGGACTGAAGCTGCTGTGCATTGTTCTAGTGTTTCTGTTTTTTTACTGTATTTGCTTAATGTCATTGTATAAAAAGAGGTTTAAATAAATATAAATCTTACAGACATACATGATTTGTATAATTTTTATTTCTGTGGTAAGATGACTTGAAGTGACTCGAAACTAAAATGGTAGGACTTTGGACTCGACTTGAGACTTGTTGGCTTTGACTTCTGACTCGACTCGAGACTTGACTCATCTTTGACTCGACTTGACTCGGGACTCGAGGGCAAAGACTTGAGACTTACTTGTGACTTGCATAACAATGACTTTGTCCCACCTCTGGTGTTATGTTAGTGTTTTTAGAGGTTATCATTATGGTGAAGTGTAGAGCGTGTGCTAGGGGTGAGGATCTGCTAATTACAATTAAAGATGTTTTAATAATAATAATAAACAACCACTTTGAGCATGCCATGGATGTAACAAAACCATCCAGCCAATACAATCTTGTAATGTAAAAAGTTTTGTAAATTTTGTTTTTAAAAAAAACAGCATTTCACTAAATAAAAATAATCAATTAAACTGGACTACTTGTTTTGTTTTTTATATTAATTTCAGAGTAATTAAACGTAAGAGTTTTGGACAAAATTAAGAATGTTAACCTGATTTAACTGAATGGCATTGAATTAACTTAACGTTAAAAAAAATTACGTTTACCGAAATAAACAATGTTAATTAAATTCAACATAACTCAATTACGTGGAACCTGTTGACATAAAAAAATTAAGTAAATCTAACGTATCATTTTTTTGAGTGTACGAAGAACGTGCCCCAGTTTATTTAAATTTAAGTTAGTCTAAATTAAATAAGCACAGTCATAAAACTCAAAGCAATAAACACGTCAGTTTTTAGAACTCAAAGGAAAAAGAAAGTTCTAAATACTCATTAGAGTTCATTAGTTTGAAGTGATTTGTTTAATTTGAGTTGGCTCTACTCAAACCGATTGATTATTTTGAGCGTTGGGGTTTAGCGTGTGCCTTTGGTTTTGCTCTGGGTGTTTATTTGAACGCCTGCTGAAGCAGTCAATAACGCCAGACTCCTGTATTGATGAAGACGGACTGAGATTGATGAGGAAGGCTTTCTGTGCTCGTGTACGAGCTCTGATGCCCAAACTGTTGTGCAATAAATGCAACATGTCGTGATTTCAGGCTCAACATGAGTGTCAGATTTCCCTTCACTATTACACTGCAAAAAACGCTCTTCTTACTCAGTATTTTTGTCTTGTTTCCAGTCTAAATATCTAACAATTCTTAAATCAAGATGCATTTACTAGATCAGTAAAACGACATGAGATATGTTTTCTTGTTTTGTTGAAAAAACTAAAATCTAAATGAAGTGAGTTTTTGCTTAAAACAGGCAAAATGATCTGCCAATGGGGTGAGGAAAATAATCTTATTTCTGTTTGAAATCTTGTTTCTTGTTTCCGTCGCAAACAGAAATAAGATTATTTTTCTCACCCCATTGGCAGATCATTTTGCCTGTTTTAAAGGGATAGTTCATTTTAAAATGTAAATTCTGTCATCCTTTACTCATCCTCAAGTTGTTTTATGAGTTTCTTTCTTCAGCTGAACACAAGGGAAGATATTTTGAAGAATGTCCGTAACCAAACAGTTACCTGGAGCCACTGATTTAGGAAAAAAAATACTATGGAAGTCAATGGCTCCACTTAAAGGGTTAGTTCACCCAAAAATGAAGATTCTCTCATGAATGACTCTCCCTCATGTGGTTGGACACCCGTCAGACCTTCGTTCATCTTCAGAACACAAATGAAGATATTTTAGTGTAAAGCTGAGAAAGGCTTCAGATAGGCCTCCATTGGCATTCAGTCCATTCCCACTCACAAGACCCATAAAGGCCCTAAACACATCGACACACAGCCCATCTCATTACAGCGGCTGGACAATCACTTTACAACGAGATGAGAATAGTTATTGTGCGTTAAAAAAATCTAAATAATGACTTTATCCGGCGAGTTATTGTCTTCAGTGTCGGACTCGCTCCTCCTCCTCTGGTCATGAACGGCGGATCTGCGTCATATTCTCGCGCATGCGTCGAGTTCACGGCAATAACTCAGCGGATAAAGTCATTATTTAGATTTTTGCGCACAATAACTATTCTCGTCTCGTTGTAAAGTGATTGTCCAGCTGCTGTAGTGAGATGGGCTGTGTGTCGATGTGTTTAGGGCCTTTATGGGTCTTGTGAGTGGGAATGGACTGAATGCCAATGGAGGCCTATCTGAAGCCTTTCTCAGCTTTACACTAAAATATCTTCATTTGTGTTCTGAAGATGAACGAAGGTCTGACGGGTGTCCAACGACATGAGGGGGAGGAATTAATGAGAGAATCTTCATTTTTGGGTGAACTAACCCTTTAAGTGTTAGGTTACGGACATTCTCCAAAATATCTTCCCTTGTGTTCAGCTGAAGAAAGAAACTCATACAGGTTTGAAACAACTTGAGGACGAGTAAAGGATGACAGAATTTACATTTTAAAGTGAACTATCCCTTTAAGCAAAAACTCACTTCATTTTGATATTTTTCCCCAGAAAACGAGACAAAAAATATCTTCCTTATCTAGTAAATGCATCTTGATTAAATAATATTTAGATATTTGGACTGGAAACAAGACAAAAATACTAGATAAGAAGAGCATGTTTTGCAGTGTACTGCAGTTCTCTGCCGCAGCTTCTGTTCGTTTCTTTGGCAGTGGCTCTTGTTTATTATGTAATCCTATCCATTCCACCTTCATTTTAACACAGCCATTTGGAAAGTGAATGTGTATCACATCATTCACATCCCTGTGCTTAACTGCTTACTTCCTCATGGAAATATTTTTCCTTGCAGGTCCAGGAATTATTTCGCCTTTCATGGCCATTTTCTCAGTGTTCGCCTGCAGCCAGTCTGCTCTCTCACAGACAGCTGGCGCTTTATTTCTTTATTTACTCCCAAATGCTACCGCTGACATACAAAACAGCGCATATATAATACTGGGATCATTTTGAGTGGTGCTTGTCTTGCTTGCACAGGGATGGAGAGATGTGGGTGGCTGTTGCTCTGCGGTTACTACACCCTGAAAAATAAAGGTGCCAGGAAGAAACTAAAATGGGTTTTCAAAGGGATGCCATAGTCGAAAAGAACCGTTTGGTGAAAGGAACCATTTTTTTCTAACCACAAGAACCTTTTGTGCAATGGAAAGGTTCTTTAGATATTAAAGGTTCTTCATGGAACCACACACCCTGCCAAAGAACCATTATTTTTAAGAGTGTAGTGTGTAATGATTGACTTGGATATGCATGTGCTGTGGTTTTTGGTGCATTGCTGTAATGGTCACCACAGTGTTGTTCCGGCTGTTGGATTATTCACCAGCTGATATCAATATAAGCACAGATGCAATGCTGGACTATATAAGAGAAGCTAGAGGGAATATTGAAACTGGCATCCTATTCATTTTGCTTTCCCTTTTACCAGTGCATGCCTGTATATGGAAATCTTCTCACGACTGCACGATGGGACTATTTTCAATCGCATCTAAAGAGCTTTAGTCGTGTGCTTGATAAAACACATGTGTTTTGCCTTTAATACTGCCCAAATTAAAATCAACCAAACGGTGCATGCTGCTTCACTGGACATTTAACAGCTTTAAATACATTGTGCGTTGTAGATGCTGCCATCTAGAGGAAATACTAGGATACAACAGGACTAAAGGCTCCTAAAGGCTTTATTTTATTTTCCTCTAAAGCTTTAGATTGCACAAAACGTTTCCTCAGCACTTTCCGGCTTTTCAAGATGCTGGTGGAAATGAGTCTGATCTGTGATGCGACCAAAGCTGATCCTGCGCTCATATTTGATCTAATATTTAATGTTTTTAAAAATGTTGTAGATTTAAGTAGCAAATAAGAATCGCTAAAGTTACTGTTTCGAAACAAAGGTCTTGTTAATGTTTGTCAGTTTGAGTTTGTTCAGGGTAATTAAAGCAACAGTTTTTTAATAACTGAAGAATATGTACAGGTATGGTATTTAAGGTAAAAGGCTCCATATTTAACATGAGAATAAACTTTTCCATCTGTTGACATGATTCAGATTGTAATCATATATAAAATTGGTGTCCACTTTAGAGATAATCACCATATTTATAATAAAAACATTATATTTAGAAATGTGATTGATTAATCAATCATATAGCCTAATAAAATATTATGTATTTTTACAAATCTCTATTAAATCATTATGGGATCTCCTTCAATGGTTTCAGAATCTTTACTTTTTTAAAGGATTTTGTTTCTGTATTTTTCAGCTATATTTCTATATTAACATATTTTAATGACAGCATATTTATTAATCAAAAATTAATTATTTTATTCATCAAAATAAACAGAAAATAGTTCAAACTTTGCTAAAGGGATTGTTTTGAACAAACTTAGACACTATTAAAAACGTATTTTAGCAAAAGTATTTGTATTAATAATGTGTGGCAAACACCCCATACATTTCAAGATTTTTAAATGAAATAAACCACTTTTATGATTTATTTTAACAGAAAATCTCTTCCTCCATGAATGTTCAATACAAACATGTATATGTTTCTGAAAATTAAACATTTGACCAACATTTGTTTAAAACAGCCTTTTTTAAACAATTTTAGAGTGTATGTCATGCAATACAACGGGCCTAAAGGCACACCTTAAGAAAAAAGTGCTTTTCACTACTTATATAATATTAGTTAATAATTTAGCCCCGTTGTATTGCATGACATACACTCTAAAAATTGTTTAAAAAAGGCTGTTTTAACCAAATGTTGGTCAAATATGGACTAACCCTAGCCTGACAAGCCAGACCCACATCAAGATGTTAAATTAAATTAAATTGGCTGCCGCTAGGGTGCGTCTAGATTTCTAGGCTAGACTAACCCTATATTGCATGAGATGATATTGTATTTCCTTTAGATGGCAGCATTGCATAATCAGTCGTAGTTCAGTCTGATGGCCTCAGCTGCGGTGAGATTTAATGGCTTCACATTAACCATATGCAAAACTGCATTTTGAGCTTGAAAGTTGCAAAAGCAAGAGCACATGCTTGGAGAGAGATGTGTACAGTGAGGAAAGACACTGATTCCACCAGATATCAGCCATCTTTCCGTCTTTTATCTGTTTTCTTGTCTTCATAGGGTGGTGTTAGCCTGCTGTGCTGTCAGATTGCTTTCTCTCTACCAACCCAACACTAGAGAGTCAAAGAGAGCATGAACAAGAGATGCACAAACGAATAAAGCCAATGACTGGAGCACTGCAGCTGTTTGACTCTCTATCGTCTGCAATCCCGCAGTGTGTTTGTTTGACTGATTTTCAGTCATTATAGCGGCAGGGATGTTAATGATGTTGAGATGTTTATGCATAAACTGACTGAACAACACTACAAACATGCATGAAAAGATTCATGAATATTATTATTTATTTTTTTGTCTTTCAGGGCAAAGCTTTTTCGTGGGAAGAAGGTCCAGGGAGATTATGACGTCAAAGTTGAACAGGTAAAGCCTTTCTTATAGCGTTACACTTGGCTATATTCTCAGTTTCATCACACAAACCATTACAATATTGATTTGCACTGCAAAAAAAT
>NC_090193.1:1057500-1135000 GCF_024679245.1 Pseudorasbora parva | reverse complement strand
CTGTAAAAAAATAATGTTGGTGTAACTTGAAAAATTAAGTAATCTGGCTGCCTTAACATTTTGAGTTGATTGAAATTAAAAAATTGAGTTGATACAATAAAGGAAATTGGTTTAATAAATAAGAAACTCAAAATCTGAGCCACATCAAAATGTGATAAATCATGAAAATAGCACAATTTGACTGCGTCATCACAAATAAAACACACACAATTACCCAATATGCTTACACAATATTTTAATGATATTAGAACAAAGGTTGTCGATTCTAGAAAAAAATTCAATTAACAACAATTTTTAATTTCGATGAACTCAAAATTTTAAGGTAACCAGGTAACTTATTTTTTTAATAAGTTATTAAAAATATTTTTTACAGTGTGAGAAAAGAGAATCATTGTGCTGTTATTCTGTGTGTATGTTCATCATTTACAGAGGCTAGTCTGTGATTTTTTTTATTTTTATTGCCGTGTGTGTGTGTGTGTGTGTGTGTGACCTATCAGTGACATCATCATCCCCTCCGGTGTTATTGTGTAGTAACCATGGCAACACTATCTCCGCTTTAATATCTGATGTGTTTTATTAGACCCGTTTGGATTCAGAGCAGATGTTCTGTAGCTACACTGCCCTCTACAGGTCCGGGGCAGGTGTCCAACATGTCCATCCGGACTTTGATTGGAAATTGTATATTGGGTCAATGTAATTTAACTCTTTCCCCGGCAGCGTTTAAAAAAAAAGTTGCCAGCCACCGCCAGGGATTTTGACCATTTTCACCAAAATTGAATAGCCCATAGAATATTTAGTTTTATGAATATGAGTATGCAGTATATCCAAAGAAAGAGCTGACCCTCTTCTTTTAAACAAAAAAAGAAACCCTGTTTTATTTAGGGTTGGGTTTCGTTTAGGTTTTTTTCGATTATGGTGCCAAATCAGGTACTTTTAAAACGGTAATGTGTAATAGCGCCCCCTAGCGTCTAACAGTGAAAACACCGAAACAGAAAATTCCGTTTTTGGCCTGGAAGCGTTTTCTCACAAATAACGGAAAATTTATTTTGGCGGGGAAAAGAGTTTATTAAATCAAATCTGCATTCCCTTGTTTTAGATTACATAAATCTGATTATTAGGTTACAACAACCAAATTTGAATTTATATATAGAAATACCTCCTTAAAGCAACAACTGCACTCTTGGAGTCGTGTAAGGAGAAGCGGCTGGAAGTGTGGGTCGGCTGTTTACTGACAAATCTGTAGTTCTGCAGAGAGTTTGGTTGGTGTGAACCGAGAAGCTATACAATTGGTGCTATTTGGCACTAAAAGTGTTTCTTGGCTTTAGTCATAGGGGAACCACTTTTGGTGCCAAATACCACCATATCTGTAAAGGTGCTCTTCTGCTCTACAGCACTTTGTCAAATGGTGCTATGTAGAACCCACAAGAGGTGCCATATCGCATTTTATTTCTTCCTCAATAATGGTGCTAAGCAGCACCAACAGTAGTTGTTTGGCATGTAAAGAACATTTAAAGGGGCTTGAAAGGTTCTTTGTACGGCAGTGTGCTATGTAGCACCTTTACCACCCCAAAGAACCGCTAAAGAACCACTGAAGAACCAAACAGGGGCTTAACAGGATCTGGATATGGGAACGGTGCTATAGCACCTCAGTCATCCCAAAGAACCGCTGAAGAGCCACTCAATCACCAATATTTGGTGCTATACCGCGCTTAAAGTGGTTCCCATATGATTCAAAGAACCACTTTTAGTACTGTACCGTTGTTGTTGTTTTTGATTGTACAGATGACGTTTGGTGGAGGTTTTGATAGTAAAGGAGTATTCTCTGTTTTCTTCCAGTTTGCTCAGCTGATCAGCACCTACAAGAAACTGGGAGCCGATAAATTCCCTCTGGTTGATCAGACGTTCTACTCGAACTACAGGGACATGGTAAGAGCAAACCGCCTGGCTTTATTCTCTTCAACACAGAGTCAACACAGCAGTAAACACGGAGCGCTTGCCTACCAAACACAACGACTAAAAACTAAACACGCGGCGCTTTGATTGCTTTGTATAGGCTACTGTATGCGTTTTAGAACTCTATAGGTGTCTGGACCGAAGTTATCTTCCGGTCTGTGTTTGTTGGTCTGGCGAGTGGATAGTATGGCGAAACACATTTTTGACGTACTGTTCATGAATAAAAAGATATAAAAATATTAAAAATCAAGTAGAGAACATATAACATTAACCCAAAAACACTGTGACTGTGTGACTCGCCAAAAACCCTCGAATGCTTCATAAACATCCCGTCTGACTGCATATGAGATCAGCCTCTAATGTAGTTCAGACTGGATGATAGGTTGGTTTAACCCAGTGAATGGGTTGTTTTAACCCAGTGATTGAGTTGTTTTAACCCACTGAATGGGTTGTTTTAATCCAGTGATTGAGTTGTTTTAATCCAGTGGGTGGGTTGTGTTAACCCAGTGGTTTGGTTGTTTTAACCCAGTGAATGGGTTGTTTTAATCCTAGTGGAATGAACTGTTAATGGTGATAAGGTATAGCTAAGAGTGTTCCAGACCAACCTTACGAAAGTATGACTTCCAGAAGGTATTCTTAACTAAGATCGTTTCGGGAAACGCATGTTAACTAAAGAATGACGTAGTGTTAAGAAGGTTTCGAGAAATGCAGCCCAGATAACTCTTTTTACTGGAAGAACTTTTGTTCATAACTTTGGGAGAAGGTTTTCACTGTTAGCTGGGATAATAAGACAATTAAATAAAATATGCCTGCCACATATTTCTTATAAGGCAGAAGCACTGTTAAAAAAGCCGGATTTTTATTCAAATGCATACACTGTCAAAAAATGTGTTGGTTTAACTTAAAGTAAGTAACCTGGTTGCCTTAAAATTGAGTTTATTGAAATTAAAAATTTGAGTTGATACAATGAAGAAAATTTGCTTTATAAATAGAAACTCAAAATATTATTGTATACATAAAACATTTGATAAATCATGAACATAGCACTATTTGGCATGTTTCCCTGCGTCATCAGAAATAAAACACACACAATTATTACCCAATATGCTTACAAAATCTTTTAATAATATTTTAAAGGTTGTCGAATCTCAAAAAATGTCCATTGTATTAACTCAGTTTTATTTCAATGAACTCAATTTTAAGGCAACCAGTTACTTTTTTTTCTAAAAAATTTTTTACAGTGTATTTTTTTTTAGAAATGTATTTGCTCAAGTATGTAGTGTATAGTCTTATGGTCTTACGGTTTTTTTGTCTGACCGAAAACGTGTCTACAGGGTCTCCTCAAGGGTGTGTGTTGTCACCATTGACACATTTTTGTGTACAAAATAAATAATAGAGTAGTTATGATAATAGAACCATCATCAAATATGCAGATGATTGTGTTATTCTGTTATTGAGATTAGCCATTGCTTAGTTGATTTTGTAGATTGGTGTGAGGAATCTTACCTCCAGCTTAATATATCAAAGACAAAAGATATGCTCATTGATTTTAGAAGGAACTGTCATATGAATGAAGCTACTTTGATTAGAGGTCAGACTATCGAGACTGTGCAATCATATAAATACCGTAGGTACATTATTGATGCAAAATTGAACATGGACGTTAATTGTGCAGCTGTGTGTAAAAAGCACCAACATTTATATTGTCTAAGGAAATTATCACACTTTCGTATTGACCGAAAGATAAAGACCATGTTTTAAGATGCTTTTATTGAGTCAGTTGTCCTTTTCTTTGGTGGGATGGTTTGGTCATACATCATTAAAAGCGAGAAATTGCTTATACCAGATTGTAAAGTGGTCTAGTCGGTGGCTATACCTCCATTTTAAATGATGACTCCCACCTTACTCGCAGTGAGTTTCAGCTTCTTCCCTCTGGACGGAGATTTTAAATCCCAAGATGCAGAACAATGCGGAATAAAACCAGCTTTATTCCTGCTGTTTTAGCAGTGTTGAATAATAAATAGGGCTTTTATTTTGTATGTATGTATGTTTAATATAAGTATAGGTATATGTAGGGATGTGTATTTGTATATGAACGTACAGGTTCATGATTTTAGTGGAGCCTTGAGCACATACATCATGTAATTGTTATTGTACTAGGTTTGTTTTTGTGTTTTGGATGCTTTTTTACTCATCATGTCATTATACTGTAAAACAAATGTACCTACGGGTATTAATAAAGTAACCTAACCTTAAGCTTAAGTCAAAACATTTTACTGCAACCCATTTTTCTCAGTTACACTAAACTAAAGTGTATGTGAAAGTATCTCTTAGCGTAATATTACATGCAATCTGCTCACAGAAGCTCGATTTTCATAAAACTGATATCAAACTACACGCTGAACAAGTGTTGATATCACCATTTCCAAACGCTGATGTCTAAAAGTAAGCACACTCAATCTGAAGCATCTAGATATTAAAAACAACCCCATCCAGTCCTCGTTCTGATCATGTACTCATGTCTTTCCAAACCGGCATGGCTTTCCTTCTTCACTATAACGTATACCAGAGGATATTTGGTGAATGTTGGCGGCCAAACAGTTATGGTGACCACTGACAAAACGAGAACTTGCACTTGAGTTAACTTTACTTAATTTCTTAACTTAATTGTAAAAATCTGTACTATTCACATACTATGCTATGTTTACCCAGAAACCCCAAGTTAAGATTAATTGATTTGAGAGCCATTTTGTCTGGCAAAAAAAATAAAAAAATCACCATTTTGGAGATCAGTGTCCCTTTGGTTCGGCACTTGGACATTTATATTATTGTAATTCTCTTCCTACACTGTAAAAAAAAATATAGTTAGTTTAACTTAAAAAAAGTAAGTAACCTGGTTGCCTTCAAATTTGAAGTTTATGGAAATTAAAAATTTGAGTTGATACAATGAAAGAAATTGGTTTAATAAATAGAAACTCAAAAATATTATTGTATCTGAACAAAATAAAAAATCGAATAAATCATGAAAAAGCACAATTTGCCATCTTTCACTGCGCCCTCACAAATAAAACACACACAATTACCAAATATGCTTACAAAATATTTAAAAAATATTTGAATCAAAAGTGTTCATTGTATTAACTCAAATTTTTAATTTCAATGAACTCAAAATTAAGGCAACCAGGTAACTTATTTTTTAAATAATTTTTTTACAGTGTACTCGTGCAGCGAAGCAACAAGAAATCAGTTATTTGATTTCAAAGGAAGAGAAGGAATAAATATGTTGCTTTAAAAAGTTGACCTAGCTTTTGACTGAATGATTACCTATAGTTAATGATTTAGTCAGAAATTAATTCACCTTTTAAAAGCAACGTACTTCCCTTAATGTAGTATAATAAGCATTTATCATTTTATTGCTAATGCTTATGTCATAAACACCTTAACTTTTAATCGGGTTGATATAATCCCTCTGTATTTGTGACGATATCTTGCAGTTGATCAAGCTTGAGTCACACACACACATTAGGCATCATTAGACATCAGTGGTGGCTATAGGAGGTCAAGAGTAAATCTAAAGTAAATGATCAAGTGCTCTCAGCTCTTCTGTCGTTACTAGAGCTCTTGTGTAAGTCAACTATACTAACTGAGCATTTGTCAGCGCCACATACTAATCCTATTTGACGTTACTTGTTTTTTTGTTTTAAGGCAATTGGTTTGCATGCTCTTTTTAAGTAAGTCTAACTAATTCGATTTTACTGTGTTTAATTCATATGTTACCGTCCAGCTGGGGATTGACACTAGACACATTTCCATTACAGACTTGCGCAAAACTTTTGCGATATTTTCTAAATGTCGATAAAAAACTTGTGAACATGTTTCCATTAATCAATGTTAAAGCGTCTTTTTTCCTCTTGTGATAAGTCATTCCAAAAATTATGCCACATAAGTTGTTTTTTCTTTTACCATTTTGTTATTTTGGCTTGAAACTTAATTTGCTAGAAATATGAACTGAATCTAGAAATGCTTTTGAAATTAAAAACATTGCGTTTAATAAACAAAATACATTTTTGAAATGAAGACAGCGTTTGGAGTGAGTGCAAAATAATCCGTTCCCTGAAAATTCTGTTCCCTATTGTGAGTGTTGCCAAATAAAAGTAGACAGTTTATAGTTTATAATTATATGTCTTCTTATCTGTATAGTATTGTGAGTTGTTTCCGTGGTCATAAAGCGCCTTTGTCAGCCATGGGTTAAAGAAAAAGAAAAAGTAGTCTATTTAGTTTCGTAGGTAGGCTATGTTTAAATATAAGCCTATAATATAATTTTTTTTATTTCATATGTTGACTGTCAAAAGTAAGCACAACCTTCGACACACATGTGTTAATAGACTCACCATTGGATTGTAAATGTTTTAGCTTGGTCGCCAGACTGATATTATGCTATACTTTTATACTAATATATAGTATAAAAACATTGAAGTGGGACAAAGGCGTGTTGGCTATTTAAATTATCTAATGCGGATTAAGGTATATGTTGTAGTCTACACATCACTATACAACATCCTTATTGTAGGATATCCTTATTAGGAAAAAAAAATCTTTTTTATGACATATCTCTTTATTACGAGAAAATATGTTGGTAAAATTACATATCTTGTTATTAAGAGAAAAAGTTGTGGAAAATGACGTATCTCGTTATTACACTGCAAAAAATGCTCTTCTTACTCAGTATTTCTGTCTTGTTTCTAGTCAAAATATCAAAAAATTCTTAAAACAAGAAGTATTTACTAGACAAGCAAAAGTAATTGTCTTGTTTTGGGGAAAATAACTCAAAATGAAGAGAGTTTTTGCTTAAAATAAGATAAATAATCTGCCAATGGGGTGAGAAAAATAATCTTAATTTAAGCAGAAAGCAACAATATTTTTCTCACTCCATTGGCAGATTATTTATCTTATTTTAAGCAAAAAATCTCTTCATTTTGAGTTATTTTCCCCAAAACCAGACAATAATTTTTATTTGTCTAGTAAATGTTTCTTAATGTACGAATTTTTAGAGGTTTTGACTGGAAACAAGACAAAAATACTGAGTAAGAAGAGCATTTTTGCAGTGTATAATATAACATCTTATTATTACGACATAATTGAGTGTAAAGAATATGTAGGCCCTGTGGCAGCAATGCGTCGCTGTACCAGGTGACCTGTAAATGCGGAAACACTTTTTTGCGATATAAAGTATGAGAGTTTTTGCTAAATTTACGCGGTTTTATTGGACGTATTTTCAATTAGCACACTTTGAATGGTAATGGAAACGCAGCTACTGTTTCATTCACTCACCAACGCTGATTTTGACTTGGCGAATGTTAGTTTTAGGCCCTGTATGTGATGTTTTCTTCTGGATCAAGATAAGCAGCTGCGTCTCATGTGGACATGAACACTGTTTCACAATCGGCACCACAAACGGACAAACGGCCGCTCTATTGCACAACAGGAGCATTATTGCTTCATAACACAGAGAGACAGACACGCATTCGGCAGCTTCCCAGCTCCTGGCCATTTTTATTACATGTTATATTTTATCATGTCACCATTTTATATTTTAGGTTTTAATGTTTTGAAAACGTTTTATTACTTGTTAAAAATACCACACTGCAAAAAATGCTTTACTTACTTAGTATTTTTGTCTCGTTTCTATTCAAAATATCTAAAAATTCTTACATTAAAGAAACATTTACTAGACAAGTTTAAAAAATCTTATTTTGGAAAAAAATAACTCTAAATGAAGAGAGTTTTTGCTTAAAATAAGATAAATAATCTGCCAATGGGGTGAGAAAAATAATCTTGTTTTCTGTTTGAATTAAGATTATTTTTCTCACCCCATTGGCAGATTATTTATCTTATTTTAAGCAAAAACTCTCTTCATTTTGAGTTATTTTTTCCTAAAACAAGACAATTACTTTTACTTGTCTAGTAAATGTTTCTTAATTTAGGAATTTTTAGATGTTTAGACTAGAAACAAGACAAAAATACTGAGTAAGAAGAGCATTTTGTGCAGTGCACATTAAACTACAGCAAGCCAAAGATTCCCTTAGAGCTGTGAATGAAGCGAGCTTCTTTAGGCGTTACAGAGGATCCGTTTGAAATGAAGTTTGAGATTTTGTTGTGAGGCGCGCGTCGGTGGTGTGGTTTGTGGAAGGCGTGTCCGTTCCGGTGAACCAGCTGCAGGATCCGTCGCTGTGCCGAATGCAGGCTTGCTCATTATCTATCCATGAGGACCATCCGGTCAGCACACACTCGTTCTCTCTGCTGGACGGACAGGGCCGGCCCTCAGTGCAGAAGAAGATCTGCACACATCACCGATTCAGACATTACAACACTGAGATATATTATAATGCAAAATAACATATAGTTTCACTGCAAAAAAAAAAAATGGCTCATCTTATTAAGTTTTTTTTGTTTTTGTTTCCAGTCCAAATATCTAATTATTCTTAAATCAAGATGCATTTACTAGATAAGTAAAATTACATAAGATATTTTTTCTTGTTTTCAAAATATCTAAATTAAGAGTTTTTGCTTAAAACAGGCAAAATGATCTGCCAATGGGGTGAGTAAAATAACTTTTGTTTGTCTAGTAAATTTCTTAATGTAAGAATTTTTTGATATTTGGACTGGAAATGAGACAAAAATACTAAGTAAGAAGAACATTTTTTTTTTGCAGTGTGGCAGATCATTTTGCCTGTTATAAGCAAAAACTCACTTCATTTTGATTTTGCTTTTCAAGAAAACGAGAAAAAATATCTTGTCGTTTTACTGATCTAGTAAATGCATCTTGATTTAAGATTCATTTGATATTTAGACTAGAAACAAGACAAAATTACTGAGTAAGAAGAGCATTTTTTACAGCGTTCATTCATATTTTTGTTATTATAAATCATAAATCAGTTTACGCCAGAGTATGTTTGGACAAGTTAAAACATCTCAAATGTATTAGTGAACGAGTGGTTCTCTTAGTATTGTTACAGAACCTGTTTAACTGGTTAATAGCTTTGACCTGTCCTTAATATTAGATTAAAGAAATGTAATTCAGGGGAACAACATTATGATTTTGTATGGTAACTCTATGACTATAATATTTGACGCATTGCACTAAGGCCTTTCAATGATCGACATCATCAATCATTTTTGCTGAAAATCCTTCTATCGTCCCCTCGTGTCTTTCTACTGTCAAATCTGACCTGAATTTATCAAGTAAGCATAAGAATAACTTCAATATTGTTAGTGTTTCAACTGGACTGAAGCGCCTGAGGTTTACTTGAGTACCCAGACATTACTTATTAGAAAAATCATGAGTTTCAAATATGAAGGTTTATTAGTTCATCTCTGTATTACAATGCATTATATGTTTTAAAACTACAGATCATAAAATTAAGCATTTAAATAACATCTTACAAAGACATATTGTCAGATATTGATATTATATGCATTTTATGTCCCTTATCTGCTATACTGTTATAAAAAACTCATTGATTTACATTACAAGCATCAGATTATCTCACTTTTTGTCCATATAAATATCAGCATCTGCACCATTGCATATATATTTCCTCCATAATCTCACTATCATATGATTCATAAAAGCCTGATGTATCAAAGATGACACAAAAAACATTTTAGCTGTGTCATATTTTGTATAAAGGTTCCAGGGTGAAGTGAGTGGTTATAATGTTTTGATCGTTGAAGTAAACCGTTCTTACCTTGCAGTCACAGCCCATCTGATATCTGTATTTGAAGTTGTTTTTCATCATTAAGGAGAGACTGTCCCAGCGCTTAGTATAGTCACACAATGTCACGGAGAATTTATCAGACATGATGTTTCCTAAGAGACAGGAAACAGACATATATTTCATTATTGTTGTATATTCCCAGAGGTCCATTCATAATGTTAGTCTGTGTTTCATGTTAAATTAGGGAAGAGTCTCCCTTAAGTCTGAAAAATCTGATAAAATCTTCCATGTGGATCTTTCTGTATCCATAATCAACTAAACTGATCTTTGCAGTGCAGAGGAAACACAGAAGCTGCATCTGAAGATCATTTACAGACTGTTCGATGAGCTCAGAGAAACATGAATGAGTTTAACCTACAGTTACACATGTGCATGAATAATGTGCTGATGATTTAAATTTGAATATTGCTATTTGAAATTATTAAAAAAATTAAAAGATACTTTAAATGTGAAAGTAAAACCGCCAGTAGGTGGCAGCAAGTCACTTTTAATGAGTGAGTCATTGAATCATTAATTCGTCTGATTCATTAATTCATTGCTTTGTGTTGCTCAGAGACGCAAAACAGTCATGTGTCTTTGTTGGCGAAACATTAACATTTAATCTTTAAAATGTAGTAGTATCTATTTTCACGCTATTAGTACTTATTTTTTAGAGCCTGGTATCTATTCACTTAAATACTGGTACTTCTTCATTAGATACTAGATTCAATATATACTGGTAAATGGACTGCATTTATATAGCGCTTTTATCCAAAGCGCTTTATATTTTTGCCTCACATTCACCCATTCATACACCGACGGCGATGTCAGCCATGTAAGGCGCCATCCAGCTCGTCGGGAGCAGCTGGGGTTAGGTGTCTTGCTCATGGACACTTCGACACTTGGTCAGGTGGAACCGGGGATATACTAGTACTTATTCAATAGATAAGTACAAGTATCTAATGAATGAGTACTAGTGTCTAATGAATGAGTACTAGTATCTAATGAATGAGTACTAGTGTCTAATGAATGAGTACTAGTGTCTAATGAATGAGTACTAGTATCTAATGAATGAGTACTAGTGTCTAATGAATGAGTACTAGTGTCTAATGAATGAGTACTAGTGTCTAATGAATGAGTACTAGTATCTAATGAATGAGTACTATTATCTAATGAATGAGTACTAGTATCTAATGAATGAGTATTATTATCTAATGAATGAGTACTAGTATCTAATGAATGAGTATTATTATCTAATGAATGAGTACTAGTATCTAATGAATGAGTATTATTATCTAATGAATGAGTACTAGTATCTAATGAATGAGTACTAGTATCTAATGAATGAGTACTAGTGTCTAATGAATGAGTATTATTGTCTAATGAATGAGTACTAGTATCTAATGAATGAGTATTATTATCTAATGAATGAGTACTAGTGTCTAATGAATGAGTACTAGTGTCTAATGAATGAGTACTAGTATCTAATGAATGAGTACTAGTGTCTAATGAATGAGTACTAGTGTCTAATGAATGAGTACTAGTGTCTAATGAATGAGTACTAGTATCTAATGAATGAGTACTATTATCTAATGAATGAGTACTAGTATCTAATGAATGAGTATTATTATCTAATGAATGAGTACTAGTATCTAATGAATGAGTATTATTATCTAATGAATGAGTACTAGTATCTAATGAATGAGTATTATTATCTAATGAATGAGTACTAGTATCTAATGAATGAGTACTAGTATCTAATGAATGAGTACTAGTGTCTAATGAATGAGTATTATTATCTAATGAATGAGTACTAGTATCTAATGAATGAGTATTATTATCTAATGAATGAGTACTAGTGTCTAATGAATGAGTACTAGTATCTAATGAATGAGTACTAGTGTCTAATGAATGAGTACTAGTGTCTAATGAATGAGTACTAGTGTCTAATGAATGAGTACTAGTGTCTAATGAATGAGTACTAGTGTCTAATGAATGAGTACTAGTATCTAAAGAATGAGTACTAGTGTCTAATGAATGAGTACTAGTGTCTAATGAATGAGTACTAGTGTCTAATGAATGAGTACTAGTGTCTAAAGAATGAGTACTAGTGTCTAATGAATGAGTACTAGTGTCTAATGAATGAGTACTAGTGTCTAATGAATGAGTACTAGTGTCTAATGAATGAGTACTAGTGTCTAATGAATGAGTACTAGTGTCTAATGAATGAGTACTAGTATCTAATGAATGAGTACTAGTATCTAATGAATGAGTACTTGTATCTAATGAATGAGTGCTAGTGTCTAATGAATGAGTACTAGTGTCTAATGAATGAGTACTAGTGTCTAATGAATGAGTACTAGCATCTAATGAATGAGTACTAGTGTCTAATGAATGAGTACTAGTGTCTAATGAATGAGTACTAGTGTCTAATGAATGAGTACTAGTGTCTAATGAATGAGTACTAGTGTCTAATGAATGAGTACTAGTGTCTAATGAATGAGTACTAGTGTCTAATGAATGAGTACTAGTATCTAAAGAATGAGTACTAGTGTCTAATGAATGAGTACTAGTGTCTAATGAATGAGTACTAGTGTCTAATGAATGAGTACTAGTGTCTAATGAATGAGTACTAGTGTCTAATGAATGAGTACTAGTGTCTAATGAATGAGTACTAGTATCTAATGAATGAGTACTAGTATCTAATGAATGAGTACTAGTATCTAATGAATGAGTACTTGTATCTAATGAATGAGTGCTATTATCTAATGAATGAGTACTATTATCTAATGAATGAGTACTTGTATCTAATGAATGAGTGCTATTATCTAATGAATGAGTACTAGTATCTAATGAAAGAGTACTAGTATTGAGTACTAGTATCTAATGAATGAGTACTAGTATCTAATGAATGAGTACTAGTGTCTAATGAATGAGTACTAGTGTCTAATGAATGAGTACTAGTCTCTAATGAATGAGTACTAGTATCTAATGAATGAGTACTAGTGTCTAATGAATGAGTACTAGTGTCTAATGAATGAGTACTAGTATCTAATGAATGAGTACTAGTATCTAATGAATGAGTACTTGTATCTAATGAATGAGTGCTATTATCTAATGAATGAGTACTATTATCTAATGAATGAGTACTTGTATCTAATGAATGAGTGCTATTATCTAATGAATTAGTACTAGTATCTAATGAAAGAGTACTAGTATTGAGTACTAGTATCTAATGAATGAGTACTAGTATCTAATGAATGAGTACTAGTATTTAATGAATGAGTACTAGTATCTAATTAATGAGTACTAGTGTCTAATGAATGAGTACTAGTGTCTAATGAATGAGTACTAGTGTCTAATGAATGAGTACTAGTGTCTAATGAATGAGTACTTGTATCTAATGAATGAGTGCTATTATCTAATGAATGAGTACTAGTATCTAATGAATGAGTACTAGTATCTAATGAATGAGTACTAGTATCTAATGAATGAGTACTAGTGTCTAATGAATGAGTACTAGTATCTAATGAATGAGTACTTGTATCGAATGAATGAGTACTAGTATTGAGTACTAGTATCTAATGAATGAGTACTAGTGTCTAATGAATGAGTACTAGTATCTAATGAATGAGTACTAGTGTCTATTGAATGAGCACTAGTATCTAATGAATGAGTACTAGTGTCTAATGAATGAGTACTAGTGTCTAATGAATGAGTACTAGTGTCTAATGAATGAGTACTAGTATCTAATGAATAAGTACTAGTATCTAATGAATGAGTACTAGTGTCTAATGAATGAGTACTAGTATCTAATGAATAAGTACTAGTATCGAATGAATGAGTACTAGTGTCTAACGGATGAGTACTAGTATCTAATGAATGAGTACTAGTGTCTAATGAATGAGTACTAGTGTCTAATGAATGAGTACTAGTATCTAATGAATAAGTACTAGTATCGAATGAATGAGTACTAGTGTCTAATGAATGAGTACTAGTGTCTAATGAATGAGTACTAGTGTCTAATGAATGAGTACTAGTATCTAATGAATAAGTACTAGTATCTAATGAATGAGTACTAGTGTCTAATGAATGAGGACTAGTATCTAATGAATAAGTACTAGTATCGAATGAATGAGTACTAGTGTCTAATGAATGAGTACTAGTGTCTAATGAATGAGTACTAGTGTCTAATGAATAAGTACTAGTATTGAATGAATGAGTACTAGTGTCTAATGAATGAGTACTAGTGTCTAATGAATGAGTACTAGTGTCTAATGAATGAGTACTTGTATCTAATGAATAAGTACTAGTATCTAATGAATGAGTACTAGTGTCTAATGAATGAGTACTATTATCTAATGAATGAGTACTAGTATCTAATGAATGAGTACTAGTATCTAATGAATGAGTACTAGTATTGAGTACTAGTATCTAATGAATGAGTACTAGTATTGAGTACTAGTGTCTAATGAATGAGTACTAGTATCTAATGAATGAGTACTAGTATCTAATGAATGAGTACTAGTGTCTATTGAATGAGCACTAGTATCTAATGAATGAGTACTAGTGTCTAATAAATGAGTACTAGTGTCTAATGAATGAGTACTAGTGTCTAATGAATGAGTACTAGTATCTAATGAATGAGTACTAGTATCTAATGAATAAGTACTAGTATCTAATGAATGAGTACTAGTGTCTAATGAATGAGTACTAGTATCTAATGAATAAGTACTCGTATCTAATGAATGAGTACTAGTGTCTAATGAATGAGTACTAGTGTCTAATGAATGAGTACTAGTGTCTAATGAATGAGTACTAGTATCTAATGAATAAGTACTAGTATCTAATGGATGAGTACTAGTGTCTAATGAATGAGTACTAGTGTCTAATGAATGAGTACTAGTATCTAATGAATGAGTACTAGTGTCTAATGAATGAGTACTATTATCTAATGAATGAGTACTAGTATCTAATGAATGAGTACTTGTATCTAATGAATGAGTACTAGTGTCTAATGAATGAGTACTAGTATCTAATGAATGAGTACTAGTATCTAATGAATGAGTACTAGTGTCTAATGAATGAGTAATAGTATCTAATGAATGAGTACTAGTGTCTAATGAATGAGTACTAGTATCTAATGAATGAGTACTAGTATCTAATGAATGAGTACTAGTGTCTAAATGAATGAGTACTATTATCTAATGAATGAGTACTAGTATCTAATGAATGAGTACTTGTATCTAATGAATGAGTACTAGTGTCTAATGAATGAGTACTAGTGTCTAATGAATGAGTACTAATATCTAATGAATGAGTACTAGTATCTAATGAATGAGTACTTGTATCTAATAAATGAGTACTAGTGTCTAATGAATGAGTACTATTATCTAATGAATGAGTACTAGTGTCTAATGAATGAGTACTAGTGTCTAATGAATGAGTACTAGTGTCTAATGAATGAGTACTAGTGTCTAATGAATGAGTACTAGTGTCTAATGAATGAGTACTAGTGTCTAATGAATGAGTACTAGTGTCTAATGAATGAGTACTATTATCTAATGAATGAGTACTAGTGTCTAATGAATGAGTACTAGCATCTAATGAATGAGTACTAGTGTCTAATGAATGAGTACTAGTGTCTAATGAATGAGTACTAGTGTCTAATGAATGAGTACTGGTGTCTAATGAATGAGTACTAGTGTCTAATGAATGAGTACTAGTATCTAATGAATGAGTACTAGTGTCTAATGAATGAGTACTAGCATCTAATGAATGAGTACTAGTGTCTAATGAATGAGTACTAGTGTCTAATGAATGAGTACTAGTGTCTAATGAATGAGTACTGGTGTCTAATGAATGAGTACTATTGTCTAATGAATGAGTACTATTGTCTAATGAATGAGTACTAGTGTCTAATGAATGAGTACTGGTGTCTAATGAATGAGTACTATTGTCTAATGAATGAGTACTAGTGTCTAATGAATGAGTACTAATGTCTAATGAATGAGTACTAGTGTCTAATGAATAACTAATAGTATATTTAGAAAAAGGTACTAGTATCTATTAGATTAAGTACTTATTCTTTAGGTACTAGTACCTTTTTAAAATATACTTATTTATCTAAAAAAAATACTAATAGCATGGTAATTGATACTAGCTTTAAGGATTAAATGTTAAACCAGCTTGCCATATACAATATAGTGTTTGACCCATAGCAGATCTATACAGGTGGAGCTGGGGAAGGTGGAGGTTTACGCAGCAAACTCAATGGCTACTGCATACAACAAGAACCAATCATCTGTGCCCTATGATGTGATTGCAAGCAGATTGAGTTAAGGACCGATCAGCCTGCACCATCTAGAGCTTCATAGCAGAACTTTGTGTTTACCTGAAAGCAGATACTGGGTGTGGTCCAGTTTGGTCCCACAAACTGAAGACATCACGCTCGTGTAGACATGCTGGATTTGCTTTATTTTGTCAGAACCTTTGAACACCTGCAAAAACACAAGTTTGGTATTGTATAGCAGTGGATTGTGTTTTGGGTCTGCAGATCCATTTTTTAAAATAGTCTCTATAGTGACGGACGCTACGGAAACACTTTGTGAAGCCTCGAATTCAAGGTTTATGTTAGTGATGCCAGAAACTAAGCTTTTCAAAACTTTGGACCAATTGATTTGCAAAATGATTCACTGGTTCAATAGTGTATTAATTACAATGTATAAAATTGATCAGAGATCAGGTAAAAATAAAAGACACTGTTTGACTGTTTGACTGTTCTCATCACCGCCTTAGTGGCGAACCATTGACATTTTTTAACTTTTCAAATATGATGTAACACAGCCTCATTTACTGAAATCTTGTGACTTTGTCAGTTTGATACGTGCTCTGAATCACTGGTTTGTCTGGTTTAGTAATCACAAAAACAAATGATTTTGAAGCGTGTTTCCAAAGCGCCCATCACTAATTCATGTTTGAACCCTAAAGAGACTGTAACTCTCCATTTAAATCATCGACTATTCTGAATGGGACGTCAGGCCAAAGCATGCTATTCCAGATCATTATAACATTATAACAGAATATTCATGTGATCATCAAGTACTTGAGCTCACCTTTATCACTTTGATTTCATATTGAATTTCTCTCATGCCTCCTCTATTGTCATCTTCAGGTATGATCTTCTCCCCAGTTACCTCAGCTCTCATCACTGATCGGAAAAGAATCAGTTGTTATGCAGTGCGTAACATCGAACACATTAAATAATCATTTCAGCCTGAATCAGATAAGAGTTCAGAATGTAAGCCTAGCTGGAAAAGTTGTGTCTTACAAGGGAATCAAGATTCTCTTTTTGATTCTTAAATGTTTCTTGAATAAACCATAGAAAATCGATTACTAAATGTCTTCAAATGCTCATGAGCTTTAATGCCATCCCATTGTTAACCCGTGGGGTTTAATCTGGAGTCGGCCCACCCTCTCTAACAGCTCCAGCTCTTCTGGGAAGGCTTTCCTCAAGGTTTAGGAGTGTGTTTATGGGGAATTTTGCCCATTCTTCTAGAAGCTCATTTGTGAGGTCAGGCACTGATGTTGGACGAGAAGGCCTGGCTCTCAGTCTCCGCTCGAATTCATCCCAAAGCTGTTCTATCGGGTTGAGCTCAGGACTCTGTGCAGGCCAGTCAAGTTCCTCCACACCAAACTCCTCATCCATGTCTTTATGGAGCGACGCTTTGTGCACTGGAGCGCAGTCATGCTGGGACAGGAAGGGGCCGTCCACAAACTGATCCCACAAAGTTGGGAGCGTGTAATTGTGCAAAATGTTTGGTGAAGCCTTAGGAGTTCCTTTCCCTGAAACTTCCCTTGCCGTCCTTCGGATGAGACGTTAAACCGAGGTCCTGACTCTCTGTGGACATTAAAAATCCCATGGCACTTCTCGTAAAGAGTAGGGGTGTAACCCCGGTGTCCTGGCCAAATCCCCTCCATTGGCCCTTACCAATCATGGCCTCCTAATAATCCCCATCCACTGAATTATCTCTACCCCCCTCTCTCCCCTCCACCTATCGCTGGTGTGTGGTGAGCGCACTATGGCGGTGTTGTACTGTGGCCGCCGTCGCATCATCCCAGTGGAGCTGCTCACTGATAGTGGTTGAGGAGAGACCCCTGACATGAGTGTGAAGGGCTTTGGGTGTACATTAATACATATGAAATATATCAATATAAATATATAAATGCCTCATTCAACTAAGGGGAAAAGCCCAACTCCTGAAAAACAACACCACCCCATAATCCCCCCTCCACCAAACTTTACAGTTGGCACAGTGCAGTCAGGCAAGTCCCGTTCTCTGCAGGCCGAGAGCTGGAGTTATGGTAAATGGCCTGCATTTATATAGCGCTTTTAACAGACCCTATGGCCATCCAAAGCGCTTTACATCTTGCCTCACATTCACCCATTCATACACCGATGGCGATGTCAGCCATGTAAGGCACCATCCAGCTCGTCGGGAGCAGCTGGGGTTAGGTGTCTTGCTCATGGACACTTCGACACTTGGTCAGTGGAACCAACCTTCCGGTTTGTAGACAACCTACATGAACCACTGAGCCACTGCCGCCCCCTGTGTTATACACCTGTGGCCATGAAGAGACTGAACACCTGAACCATACTTTTGCCTATATAGTGTATATTTAGTATTTTCTAGAGCTCTTAAAAAATATCTCACAGCTAGCTTTATTTTACTTGAATGCAAATGTTATTTTAAAATACAATTAAAAATAGTGTCCCCTTTTTAATCAAAGTGGATGTGGTTCAAGGTCAATCTTCATGCAAGGCAAGGTTCGATCAGTTGTTCTAATGGGTAACATTTTAAATAATATTTTTCAAGGAAATGTGCATTTCAGTCTGACTAGTCCAATTAGTCCAAGAAAACAGCTCATCTTTATGAAAAATAAAATAGACTTCAAAATCCCAAGTTTGGTTCTAGTGAGTGGAATGGTTTTCCAGAGCAGGATTATGTGGATTTACTGTATCGGTTCAGTGAGTGCCAGAGGCTTCTGCGTGTCTGTACAGCCTCATGCCAGTCATTCCATGCCTGATTATTCCAGAATAGGGACAGGAATGCCGGAGCCGAAGCCGCTCTGACGCACGGAAGCAGGGATCCAAAACAACTCTTTCCCACTCGTTTAGCAGAACAACAACGATTCTTAATGAATGCCTTCGTCTCGTTTTTCAGAAGACATCTGAATATAAATCTGCAGTTTCTGACCTAATTTCCATAATGTACATTTTGATAACAGCCATTTTCCGTTTATGGATATCATACTAACTGATAAATAAGCATCCTGAAGCATAAAGAAAATATATGAAAAAATAGTGTTAGGTATAGATTACTTACCAATTCTACACTTCAAAAATGCTCTTCTTACATAGTTTTTTTTTCTTGTTTCCAGTCCAAATATCTAAATATTCTTAAATCAAGATGCATTTACTAGATCAGAAAAACGACATAAGATATTTTGTTTTGCTTGTTCCTTGTTTTGTTGAAAATAAAATCTAAATGAAGAGCGTTGCTTAAAACAGGCAAAATGATCTGCCAATGGGGTGAGAAAAATAATCTTATTTCTGTTTGGGACGGAAACAAGAAACACGATTTCAATCAGAAATAAGATTACTTCATCTTAATTTAAGAATTTTTAGATATTTAGACTAGAAACAAGCAAAAAAAGTCCCTTACTGAACACAAATCACATGATTAAACCTGTAGTTTGTAATGTTATCTGTTACAATACACATTAAGCCTTTGACGATGACACCTTAAAATAAAGTGTACCCCTAAAATTCTCATGAAAAAAGAAGCGCATTAAACATTGCATTATCATTAATTAAACCAAAAATAAAATTACCAATTATATATATATATATTAAATCTGATAATAATCCAGCGGCCATGTAATCAGTACAGGTGTGTGTGTGTGTGTGTGTGTGTGTGTGTGTGTGTGTGTGTGTGTGTGTGTGTGTGTGTGTGTGTGTGTGTGTGTGTGTGTGTGTGTGTGTTACCTATGTCAGACGAGCAGAAGTATTCCTGTGGATGTCCTGAGTCGCAGGTGCAGCTCTCGCTCAGACACACACACACACACAGCAGCAGCGCGACACACAGCGGGACGCTCATCATCAGCTATTAAACACACTTTATGAGTGTAAGGAAGTTCGTCTCTGTCTGTCTTTGTCGGTGAGAAGATCGGTCTTATAGCTTCACACATGAGGAACAGACCAGCCTTCTACTGTAACTAAACAAACCACACCCTCCACACACACACACACACTCACACACACGTACACAAATTTCCACATACACCACTCACTCACACACACAGGACCTGATGCTCTATTCGTTCAGATCTCACTCCATTCTGATATGAAACACACACACATCCTAAAAAAGCTACGCTAAAAGCTTGTTTTCACTCAGAAATGTCCGCTTATATAACATTTATTGTGTGCAATGAAAACAGTAGTGGATTGTGGTCAGAAGATAAAACTGGCCTGATTGCTAAACTGGATATGACTGAGCTAGTTTTGTTAACTGTCATAAACACACACAATGACTCTCCATTACTCTTATCAAATTATGACATTATAGGATTATGACACTCATGGGTCTGTCACGTGTATCTGTAATAAAGCTCACGAGGCAGGAGCAGAGAAACTAAAGCAGTCAGAAGCTCATGAGGTGACCGGCTCAAACACAGAGATGATTAGCGACATCAGGGAGAACAGAACATGAACACACACACACACACACACACATTTGATATGTCCTCATAAACCACATTTATAGTGTAATACCAGTGTAATACCCATGTAGTTATACAAATTTGTGTCCTCATAAACCACATAAACAGGCTCACACACACATATCAGGGAGAACCGAACACTCACACACACACACACACACACACACACACACACACATCAGGGAGAACAGAACACTCTCACTCACACACCCACACACACACAAATCAGGGAGAGCAGAAACAGGTGATGAACTAATCAACAGCGGAGGAGAATAACGGAGAAGAAAAGGAACACGGAAACTCAACAGAAACAGGACACACACACACACTCACACTCACACACATACACGTGATAGGAACCAAATTAATTTCCATTTGAAGGTGTGTCCCAGATGATGCTTTTTTTGGGTTATCCCCTTTTAATGTCGTTAATAATAGAGCGATTCTGAACTGAAACAAGTCATCAGTAATTCCAGTTGTGTAACTAATTTGCATAATGCCCGCCCTCTGGCCGTGATTGGCTGAGTACTGTCTCTTAGCCCCGCCCTCACACACTGGAAGAGTTTGGTTGGTGTTGTTCATGTGCTTTTTGACCAATCACAGCAGAGCAGCTTTCAGAGAGGCGGGGTTTAGATATGATAATGAGCGCTTGCTTTTTGACCAATCACAGCAGAGCAGCTCTCAGAGAGGCGGGGTTTAGATATGATAATGAGCGCTTGCTTTCTGACCAATCCCAGCAGAGCAGCTCTCAGAGAGGCGGGGTTTAGATATGATAATGAGCGCTTGCTTTCTGACCAATCCCAGCAGAGCAGCTCTCAGAGAGGCGGGGTTTAGATATGATAATGAGCGCTTGCTTTCTTGACCAATCACAGCAGAGCAGCTCTCAGAGAGGCGGGGCTTAGAGAGACTGAAGCGTTTCAGACACTGAGAGAAAAGAGCGGATGCGTCAGTGGAGATCAGGAGAACATTAAAGTGCGTTTGACCTGATGGAGGAGACGCCAGAACAACACCAGGAGCCGTAAAATATTAATTTCCAATATATTTTAAAATATAGGTTCCTGCTGGTGTCTGTTCCTCATAAGTATTTTAAAATGGTGTGCTGTTCTTCTGAAACAGTAACAGTATTGATAAAGTTCACACATTGACAGGATATCCATAGGACAGGCATAAGCACATTAACACACCTCTGTGTTTCAGATCTCAATGCCAAACTTCCCTGTGGTGGTGAAGATCGGACACGCCCATTCTGGAATGGGGAAGGTACCAGTGATATTTTATTTGTACTATTATAGTTTTTATTAATATTTTTGAATTAGCTTGTTACGTAATTTCAGAAACACACCCTTCACCTTCACCTTGAGAGCATGTCTAAGACTGATCCGTTAATGTGTCTACTGTAATAACTTCTCATCTTTCAGCGCATTGATAACATGACAGCATGCTAACGGAGGTTTCCATTGGCAGGTGAAAGTGGACAATCACAGTGACTTTCAGGACATCGCGAGCGTCGTGGCCATCACTCAAACATACACGACCACAGAGCCTTTCATTGATGCCAAATACGACATCAGGGTCCAGAAGATCGGCTCTGATTATAAAGCGTACATGTGAGTCCAGCTGCACCGACACAATCACATTCGGCATTCACAAGCGGGACTGTCCTGTAGCTCAACCAGTAGAGTGTGGCGCTAGCAAACGCCGAGGTCATGGGTTCGATTCCCGGGGAAAGCAAGAACTGACACAAAAAAAATGTGTACCTTGAATGCAATGTAAGTCGCTTTGGATAAAAGCGTCTGCCAAATGCATAAATGTAAATGGGTCAAGACCAAAAAAGAGAGAGACACTGCAAAAAATGCTCTTCTTACTCAGTATTTTTGTCTTGTTTCTTGTCCAAATATCTAAGTATTCTTAAAACAAGAAGTATTTACTAGATAAGTTAAATGACATAAGATATTTTTTCTTGTTTTGTTGAAAATAAAATCAAAATGAGTTTTAAAATGAGTGCTGGTCCATCTGTTAATTACCCCGAGGGTCAGTTGTTCTTTAATCTAAAAAAGCGATCGGTAGCCGATCCATCATCCCAAAGCGATATTGGCAATATCAGTCGATCTCTAGAGCTTTATAATATAATAAAGTGAAGAAACTCTACAAAGAAAGTAGTTTAGTTTCTCAGCTCAATGTCAGTTCAAGAAATATAAATCATGAAACAAATTTGATTCTGCGATGATCTCTACACAAGACTATAGTGTCATCATTCGGCTCAGGTTAGTGTGTTTGGCTCTCATCCGATAGTGTCAGTGCTAGGACTAGGCGCTATATATCGAGTTTGTACAATATATCGATATGTTTTTTAGAGACGATACGGAATGAGGCAATACTGTGTATATCGATATACATTATTGATAGGAACGCATAGTGAAAAATTGCGTAGTACGCAGAATGAGCTGATGCAGGAAAAGTGCATGACAACTTGTCTTCAACATGCTTTACATTAATGGCTTTAAAATAACTAGATATAGTTAACCCGTAGATGCTCTGAGAGACAGGCTACACTGCAAAAAATGCTCTTCTTACTCAGTATTTTTGTCTTGTTTCTAGTCCAAACATCTAAAAATTCTTAAAACAAGAAGTATTTACTAGACAAGCAAAAGTAATTGTCTTGTTTTGGGGAAAAATAACTCCAAATGAAGAGAGTTTTTGCTTAAAATAAGATAAATAATCTGCCAATGGGGTGAGAAAAATAATCTTGTTTTCTGTTTGAATGAAGATTATTTATCTTATTTTAAGCAAAAACTCTCTTCATTTTGAGATATTTTTCCCCAAAACAAGACAATTTCTTTAGCTTGTCTAGTAAATGCATCTTGATTTAGGAATTGTTTGATATTTAGACTAAGACAAACTGTCTGAGTAAGAAGAGCATGCTTTGCAGTGTGATTCCTGTGATGATGATTGGCTGAATGTGATGCTTGCTGTGTGTCGTGATCAATGATTTGCCTCGACAGGAGAACATCCATCTCTGGAAACTGGAAATCAAACACCGGCTCCGCCATGCTGGAGCAAGTGGCCATGACTGACAAGTGAGTAAGACAGATGAACAAGATGCCAAAACAAACCTTTAACAGATACTGTCAAAACAATGTCCTATTAAAAATTACTATATGCAACATTCAAAGTCACAAATTAAAATAAAAAGAGTCAATGCACAAGGCATCTCCTGGATTGGCTCATGAATATTAATGTGTATTAGTTGCCTTATTGTAGATAAATCCTTGTGTATCTGTATAAGAGCACGCTTTCTAAATCAAACACATCTTAAAGGCATTTTCTAAATGTCTATTTAACATCTGATGGAAACGGTGTGTGTCCTTTTTCAGAGACGCATTGCACATGAGCAAATTCTGCAAAGGGGTGTTTGCATGCGAGTGTTTGCAACATTTGACTTGTGTAACTTTAGTTAGTGTGTAATGTCGCTGTGATTTGACTTGTGTAACTTTAGTTAGTGTGTGATGTCGCTGCTTGAGCATTAACAGTCTCTGCAAAGTTACAGCGCTGAACGTTCACTGCAAACGGAGATATTGTCTTTTAAAGTTATGGCAGTTTATTGCCTACAAAAATGGCCGCTTTGGACTACAACGAGCTTCTTCCTGGGTTGGTGACATCATAAACCCTCGCTAGTCTCCGCAGATGTGACTTCTGCCCGTAATGGGAAGGGGCGTGGCCTTAACCTGTGCTTGGCACTTCAGCCAATCAAAATACAGAAAAATATATTTGGCCATCTGACCAATCTAAGACCATTGTGTTTTTCAGAGGGAGGGGCTTCATAGAAGCAGGAAGCAAACGAGCCGTTCAAAGCACAGACAGCGGTGTGGAATAAAGGGAGAATAGAAGAAAAATATAGCGTTTTAAAAAAAGAAGAAGTATTAAGACATGTTATACTGCGCCCCATAAACACAACCAAGCCTAGAGAAAAAACACAGAACCACTGGTTTAAAGTTGAAAATTCACATCAAATAAAGATGTTTTAGGTGTATTTGTGCTACCAGTGTTGTTAATATGACGTGTGGATACAGAGCAGAAAGAACAAGCTCCTGTCAATATAGTGATGGAGACACCAACTGCACATATGCTGCCATATACACTATATAGACAACAGTATTAGGATCACTGAGGTGTTCAGTCCCTTCATGGCCACAGGTGTATAACTCCAGCTCTCGGCCTGCAGACGCTCCTACACACATTAGTGAAAGAATGGGTCGCTCTCAGGAGCTCAGTGAACTCAAGCGTGGGGCCGTGATAGGCTGACACCTGTGCAATAAGTCCATTCCTGACATTTCCTCACTACTAAATATTCCACGCTCAACTGTTAGTGGGATTAGAACAAAGTGGAAGCCATTGGGAACAACAGCAACTCAGCCACAAAGTGTTAAATCCCAGAGCGGGGTCAGCGCATGCTGAGGGTCACAGTGCACAGAAGTCTCCAACTTTCTGCAGAGTCAACAGCTCCAGACCTCCAGACTTCTGTGGCCTTCAGATGAGCTCAAGAACAGCGGAGAGAGCTTCATGGAATGGGTTTCCATGGCCGAGCAGCTCCTCCAAGCCTTACATCACCAAGAGCAATGCAAAGTGTGGGATGCAGTGGAGTAAAGCAGCCGCCACTGGACTCTAGAGCAGTGAGACGTGTTCTCTGAGCGACCAATCACGCTTCAGTCTGACAATCCCATGGACGAGTCTGGGTTTGGCCGTCGCCAGGAGAACGGGACTCGCCTGACTGCAATGTGTCAAGTGTAAAGTTTGGTGGAGAGGGATTATGGGGTGGAGTTGTTTTTCAGGAGTTGGCCCCTGAGATCCAGTGAAAGGAACTCTTAATGCGTCACCAAGACATTTTGGACCATTTCATGCTCCCGACTTTGTGGGATCAGTTTGTGGACGGCCCCTTCCTGTCCCAGCATGACTGCGCTCCAGTGCACAAAGCGTCGCTCCATAAAGACATGGATGAGGAGTTTGGTGTGGAGGAACTGGACTGGCCTGCACAGAGTCCTGAGCTCAACCCGATAGAACAGCTTTGGGATGAATTAGAGCGGAGACTGAGAGCCAGGCCTTCTCGTCCAACATCAGTGCCTGACCTCACAAATGAGCTTCTAGAAGAATGGGCAAAAATCCCCATAAACACACTCCTAAACCTTGAGGAAAGCCTTCCCAGAAGAGCTGGAGCTGTTAGAGAGGGTGGGCCGACTCCAGATTAAACCCTATGGGTTAACAATGGGATGGCATTAAAGCTCAGGTGCATGAAAAGGCAGACGTCACAAAACTTTTGGCAATATAGTGCATATATGATGCAAATGTACAGTACAGATGTATTTCCCCTAGTTTCCGATTAAATCAATCAAAATTATCTCAGAGAATAACCCACAGACAGCATGTTTATGTCATTGTGCATCACTGTGACCTAGCATGGGTTCGACAAATGGTGTATTTTGAATGCATTGTTAGCATCCGTCGAATCCGCCAAATGCATAAATATATACCTGAGTGTGTTGGTTTGGGAAGTGATCAGAAATGAGACGAAGCTCATGTGTTTCTGCAGATATAAGCTGTGGGTGGACACCTGCGCAGATGTGTTCGGAGGTCTGGAGATCTGCGCTGTTAAAGCCATACACGGGAAGGATGGGAAGGATTATATCACGGAGGTAAGAGCAAACGATCTCACACTGCAAAAAATGCTCTTCTTACTCAGTATTTTTGTCGTGTTTCTAGTCCAAACATCTAAAAATTCTTAAAATAAGAAGTATTTACTAGACAAGCAAAAGTAATTGTCTTGTTTTGGGGAAAAATAACTCAAAATGAAGAGAGTTTTTGCTTAAAATAAGATAAATGATCTGCCAATGGGGTGAGAAAAATAATCTTATTTCTGATTGAATTAAGATTATTTTTCTCACCCCATTGGCAGATCATTTTGCCTGTTTTAAGCAAAAACTCACTTCATTTAGATTTTTTTTTTTAAGAAAACAAGGAAAACTTTCTTATGTCGTTTTAGTGATCTAGTAAATGGATCTTGATTTAAGAATTTTTAGATATTTGGACTGGAAACTATTAGCATTTTTGCAGTGCAGCCACCCGACCTCTGTATCGTTGCACACACTGCAAAACAAACAAAAAAATGCTCTTCTTACTTACTAATGTTGTCTTGTTCCCAGTCCAAATATCTAAAAAAAATTTAAATCAAGATGCATTTATTAGATAAGCAAAAATAATTTTCTGGTTTCAGGGAAAAAATAACTCAAAATTGAGTGAGTTTTTACTAACAAATAATCTGCCAATGGTGTGAGCAAAATCATCTTGTTTTCTGTTTGAATTAAGATTATTTATCTTATTTTAAGCAAAAACTCTCTTCATTCTGAGTTAATTTTCCCCAAACCAGACAATAGCTTTTGATTGTCTAGTAAATTGATCTTGATTTAAGAATTTTTAGATATTTGGACTAGAAACAAGACAACATTAGTAAGTAAGAAGAGCATATTTTGCAGGGCACAATGCTGGGTTGTTTCAACCCCAAATTTGGGTCAAATATGGACAAACCCAGCCGTTGGTTTAGTTTTAATTTTTTTTTAAAAATATATGGACCAACCCAAGGCTGGGTTGGTCCATATATAACCCAAATTTGGGATTGAAACAACCCAGCATTTTTTTAGAGTGCTGAGAGTTTCAATTCAACGCCAGACAGAAATGTGGATTGTGCGGAGGCGTTGACCACAGTCAGAGTTTGTTTGTTTATGAGGTTTTCAAAAAACACATAAATCCATGAGTAATCTGTTGTTGGGAATCTGAGTCAGACATTGCAATGGTTATTCAGAAACTCACTTTTTCTCATAAAAGAGAAGACCTTGAGGGTTTATAATCTAAAGACACTCGTAGTCTGCAATAAATTATGCTTTTCCTCAGTGTTTCTGTCTCGAAGCAACATGACTGAAGATAGCTGGGGGGTTAAATTAAAGGTGCAGTGTGTGAATTTTAGCGGCATCTATTGGTGAGGTTGTGAATTGCACCCGCTCACCCCTCCCTTCCGGAGCAAATGGAGAAGCTACGGTGGCTGACACAGGACAAACGTCGTCTGAGACAGCAGAGTAGCTACTGCTCTGTAGAGAAGTTTGTCCCTTTAGGGCCACCATAGAAACATGGCAGCACAAAATGGTGGCTTCACTGTAGGGCTCATTATAGACTGTCAGAAAAAAAAGGTACATTTCTTTCGCTGGGGAGGTACCCTAAGGTACAAAACCGAAAAGGTATTCATATGTACCTTTAAGGTACTAATACACACTCCTAATGTACTGATATATATATTTTAAGGTCCAATATGTACAATTTAGGGGTTAATAAGGTACAAAGATGTACCTTTTCACTTTTGTACCTTAGGGTACCGCCCCAGTGACAGCACTGTACCTTTTTTTTCTGAGTTTAAGTGTCATGAAGGTAAGAGGATCACACAGCAAATGCGGAGAAAAGAAGCAGCTTTATTACACCACCAGTCTTTGCCAGCAAGCTCACTTCAACACAATCAATGTCAATAAACTAACTCAGGTTAGTCTTCGTAGAATAAAGTTCAAACTCAGGTATGGGCTGGCAGGTAGCGTGGTTGTGGTCTGGCCGGCGGTAGAGAGGAAGGTGAGGGAAACCTCTGAGAGATGAGGCGTGAGAGCGGGAAGGCCCTTTCCAGGGAGAGATGGTGGCGAGTGGAGCTTCTCCGGTTCAGAGGAGGTCCCCTAATATAATTCAGCTTCCCACACGACAGGACTGGACAGAAACAGAAGGTAAACGAATATGCATGTATGTAGGGAAAATGTAATACTCAGGCAAAGATGGGCAGAAAGCGGGGAAAGAAATAGGGATCCTAATGAGGAATCAGGTAAAGAGGGGACGAGAGGCGGCTGAGCGAAAGGAGAAGCAGCTGAGGGAGATAATGAGCAGATGGGAGGGTGTGAGCGGCAGTGAGAGAAAGTGACAGCACAGAGAGAGAGAGAGAGAGAGGGGGAGAGAGAGAGAGAGAGAGAGAGAGAGAGAGAGAGAGAGAGAGAGAGAGAGAGAGAGAGAGGGAGAGAGGGAGAGAGAGAGAGAGAGAGAATTGAATTGAATTGAATTGAATTGAGAGAGAGAGAGAGAGAGAGAGAGAGAGAGAGAGAGAGAGAGAGAGAGAGAGAGGGAGAGAGGGAGAGAGGGAGAGAGGGAGAGAGGGAGAGAGGGAGAGAGGGAGAGGGGAAGGGAAGAGAAGAACCGGATAATGACAGTAAGGTAATAAATATAAATAACGGTCCACTGAAAACATATGTTGCATTTCCATCAATAGATCCTCATAAATACTACACACTGCACCTTTAAGTGAGTTTGTGCTTAAAACATGAACAAATATCTGCCAATAGAGTAGTAAGAATATGATAGAACATATATTTTCTGCAGTGAGGAGATTTAATATTTTTCAAAATGAAAAAACAGTTAATAAATAAAACACTGATAACTGCATGCAAACCTGTAATAGTTAAATAATATGTCAAATGATACAAAAATACCTTTTGTGATGACAGAGTAAAAGGTCAGTATTGACCATTAAATTATAATTTACTCAACACTTTCTCATGTGCTCATTTTACTATTTATTTATTTATTTATTTATTTATTTATTTATTTATTTATTTATTTATTTATTTATTTATTTATTTATTGTAAAATGGTCATAATTATTGTCATTAATATAAAGCTCTGTGTTCTGTGTGGGAAATGGGTAACACTTTATTTTACAGTGTCTATGTTACATGTACTAAAGTAAATTATGCATAATTACATGCAACTAAAACCCCTATGGTAAGTACATGAAGTTAAGTGCTTAAATAGATATCCACTCCCCTAAATGATTATTAGGAGCACACACTAATGCTGTGTTTGACCCTTTCTCCTTCAGATCTGCCTTAATTCTCTGTGGCATTGATCAACAAGCTGCTGAAAGCATTCTTTAGAAATGTCGGCCCATATTGATAGGAGAGCATCTTGCAGTTGATGGAGATTTGTGGGATGCACATCCAGGGCACGAAGCTCCCGTTCCACCACATCCCAAAGATGCTCTATTGGGTTGAGATCTGGCGACTGTGGCGGCCATTTTAGTTCCGTCAACTCATTGACATGTTCAAGAAACCAGTTTGAAATGATTGGAGCTTTGTGACATGGTGCATTATCCTGCTGGAAGTAGCCATCAGAGGGGACATGGTGGTCATAAAGGGATGGACATGGTCAGAAACAATGCTCAGGTAGGCCGTGGCATTTAAACGTTGCCCAATTGGCACTAAGGGCCTAAAGTGTGCCAAGAAAACATCCCCCACACCATTACACCACCACCACCAGCCTGCACAGTGGGAACAAGGCATGATGGATCCATGTTCTCATTCTGTTTACGCCAAATTCTGACTCTACCATCTGAATGTCTCAACAGACATCGAGACTCATCAGACCAGGCAACATTTCTCCAGTCTTCAACTGGCCAATTTTGGTGAGCTTGTGCAGATTGTCGCCTCTTTTTCCTGTTTGTAGTGGAGATGAGTGGTACCGGTGGGGTCTTCTGCTGTTGTAGCCCATCCGCCTCAAGGTTGTGTGTGTTGTGGCTTCACAAATGCTTTGCTGCATACCTCGGTTGTAACGAGTGGTTATTTCAGTCAAAGTTGCTCTTCTATCAGCTTGAATCAGTCGGCCCATTCTCCTCTGACCTCGAGCATCAACAAGGCATTTTCTCCCACAGGACTGCTGCAGACTGGATGCTCTTCCCTTTTCACACCATTCTTTGTAAACCCTAGAAATAGTTGTGTGTGTAAATCCCAGTAACTGAGCAGATTGTGAAATACTCAGACCGGCCCGTCTGGTACCAACAACCATGCCACGCTCAAAACGGCTTAAATCGCCTTTCTTTCCCATTCTGACATTCAGTTTGGAGTTCAGGAGATTGTCTTGACCAGGACCACACCCCTAAATGCACTGAAGAACTGCCATGGGATTGGCTGATTAGATAATTGCATTAATGAGAAATTGAGCAGGTGTTCCTCATAATCCTTTAGTTGAGTGTAATTACACTGTAACAATAAAATCAAGTTTTTGTCAAAAAATTGTCAAAGTGAAAGTCACACTGAGGCGCCTCAAAAACATCCCACAGGCTTTGGGCTTTCATACGCTTATTTTGGTGTGGTAAAATAGGCCGTATTTCGACAGTATTTCCATCATGGAAGGATGTGGTCATCATCGTCTTCCCTCAGTGTCGAGCCACAATGATAACGCTGAAATCAGAGCATTGTCTTCAAGAAAACAGACGCCATTCTTCCTTTTGCTTATGGATACAAGTCTAAGTGCAAACAACTGCATCATGTCAGATGATGAACTATCTTGGTCAAAGCATTGATTTATGGAAATGTGCGTGCGTGTGTGTGTGTGTGTGTGTGTGTGTGTGTGTGTGTGTGTGTGTGTGTGTGTGTGTGTGTGTGTGTGTGTGTGTGTGTGTGTGTACGCATGCGTGTGTGTGTGCGTGTGTGTGTGTGTGTGTGTGTGTGTAGGTGGTGGGCTCTTCGATGCAGCTCATTGGTGAACACCAGCCTGAGGACCGTCAGCTGATTGCCGCCATCGTCTTGGCCAAGATGAACCAGATCTCTTGCCCCCCACAGAGACCTCCGACCTCCACTCAACCTGCTCAAGTACGCCATCAAACACACACATTATCAAACACCCACGCCATCAAACACACACGCCATCAAGCCCACACGCCATCAAACACACACACCATCAAGCCCACACGCCATCAAAAACACACGTTATCAAACACACATTATCAAACACACATTATCAAACACACACACCACCAAACACACACGTTATTAAACACACACATTATCAAACACACACGTTATCAAACACACACATTATCAAACACACACATTATCAAACACACACATTATCAAACACACACGGCATCAAACACACACGTTATCAAACACACACGCCATCAAACACACACGCCATCAAACACACGCCACCAAACACACACGTTATCAAACACACACGTTATCAAACACACACGCTATCAAACACACACGTTATCAAACACACACGCCATCAAACACACGTTATCAAACACACACATTATCAAACACACGGCATCAAACACACACGCCATCAGACACACTAGCATTGTTCCACATTCACATCATTATATGACTCTCACACAGCAACGGTTGAGTTAAAAATCTTCATTTGTGTTCTCCTGAAGAAACACACACACCTACATGTTGATGCCCTGGGGGTCAGCAGATAAACACCACAGGCTCATTTATGGCTGAACTAACCCTTTAAATTAAAGCACTGTGTGTGTAGTGTTGCCCCCTGGTGTGGATTCAGCAGAAATGCACTGGCTAGTGTCAGAGAGACTGATGGTGATTTGTGTGTGTGTGTGTTTTTCCACAGAGCGCGGCCTTGACAGAAAGCCTGCCCGACCCCAGCAAGCCCCTCGGCCAGCGGCCTCCTCCTCAAGGTTGTTTGCAGTATATTCTCGACTGTAATGGAGTTGCTGTCGGACCAAAACAAGTCCAGGCTAAATGATTTCCTCCGCCATTTGCAGATAAACGGCTCAGGCCGCGATAAAGCGCTCGGCTCACTGAGGCCCAGATAGTGGCAGGCGCAGTAGTTTAAGCTCGTGCTCGTCAGAATCGGTCGTTTTCCTACATATTGTTCAGTTTTCCGCCATTGTTCGCTTCTGATGGTTCGTGTCCCGGTTAGTCGTGTGGTTTCTGGGTCAAGAACTCTTCTATCTGTGCCTGTAATCCAGTGCTGTGAGCTCTGTGTGTGTGTGTGTGTGTGTGTGTGTGTGTGTGTGTGTGTGTGTGTGTGTGTGTGTGTGTGTGTGTGTGTGTGTGTGTGTGTGTGTGTGTGTGTGTGTGTGTGTGTGTGTGTGTGTTGGGTAGGTTTAGGGGCAGTGTAAGGGGATAGAAAATACGGTTTGTACATTATAAAACCATTACACCTATGGAATGTCCCCATATGTCACAAAAACAAACGTATGCGTGTGTGTGTTTGTGTGTGTGTGTGTGTGTGTGTGTACAAGTGATGTTGTTGTTTTCTATTCTTGTGGTTTTGCATGATTGATGTCCTCGTGTTCACATCTTAATTGTGTGGGTTTTTTTAAATAAGATGTGCGTTTCTTAGTATTTCCAGCATGATTTCTAAAGAGGAAGGAGTTGTTCTTTCTCGAGGTTAACAAGAAGTTATTTCCTGATGAACTGGTGATAATAACCATGAAGAGCCAAAGACATCTGAAGGATTTCCTAATAAAACCCAATGGCCAGTCGATTTTAGGAATCATCAGGAACGGTCCAGAATAGAATGAGAATGAGACTGTCAGGTTATATTAAATATCCTTCTGAGCAATATATGAAATATAGTCAAAATGGGTGAATCAAGTACAACCCCAAATCAGAAAAAGTTGGGACAGTATGGAATGTGCAAATAAAATAAAAAAGAAGTGATTTCTAAAATTACTTTGACTTGTATTTCATTGCAGACAATATGAACACAAAATATGTCATGTTTTGTCTGATCAACTTCATGTCATTTGTAAATATGCATCCTTTCCTGTCATTCAGACCTGCAACACATTTCAAAAAAAGTTGGGACAGTAAAGCATTTACCACTTTGTAATGTTGCCATTCCTTTTCACAACACTTAAAAGACGTTTAGGGACTGAAGACACCAAGTGATGAAGTGTTTCAGGTGTAATTTTGTCCCATTCTTCTTGCTAAAGTCTTAAGGTGGGCAACAGTACGGGGTCTTCGTGTGCCACACATTCTCTATTGGAGACAGGTCGGGACTGCAGGCAGGCCAGTCAAGTACCCGTACCCTCTTCCTCCGCAGCCAGGACTTTGTAATGTGTGTAGAATGTGGTTTTGCATTGTCTTGTTGAAATATGCATGGACGTCCCTGGAAAAGCTATCTTCTTGAAGGCAGCATATTATGCTCCAAAATCTCGGTGTACTTTTCAGCATTAATGGTGCCTTCTCAGAAGTGCAAGTTACCTTTGCCAAGGGCACTGACACAACCCCATACCATGACAGACCCTGGCTTTTGGACTTCTTGCTGGTAACAGTCTGGATGATCCTTTTCTTCTTTGGTCCGGAGCACACGGCGTCCATTCCTCCCAAAAAATACCTGAAATACTGATTCATCTGACCACAGTACACATTTCCACTGTGTGATGGTCCATCCCAGATGCCTCCGAGCCCAGAGAAGTCGAAGGCGCTTCTGGACACTGTTAACATAAGGCTTCCTTTTGGCACAGTACAGTTTTAACTGGCATTTGTGGATGTAACTACGTATTGTGGTACTTGACAAAGGTTTGCCAAAGTAGTCCTGAGCCCATGTGGTGATATCGCTTCTAGATGAATGCCGATTCTTGATGCAGTGCCGCCTGAGGGATCAGAGATCACGGTTGTTCAGCTTAGGCTTGCGGCCTTGTCCTTTACGCACTGAAATTCCTCCAGATTCCTTGAATCTTGTAATTATGTTATGCACTGTTGAATGTGAAATATCCAAATCTCTTCCTATCTTTCTTTGAGGAACATTGTTTTTAAACATTTCAATAATTTTCTCACGTATTTGTTGGCAAACTGGCGATCCTCGGCCCATCTTTGCTCCTAAAGGATTAGATCTTTCTTGGACGCTGCTTTTGTACCAAATCATAATTTCAATCACCTGTTGACATCACCTGTTTCAAATCACATCATTATTTAACCCTTTTACCTCATTACTAGCCCTAAATTGTTCCTGTCCCAACTTTTTTTGAAATGTGTTGCAGGTCCGAATGACAGGAAAGGATGCATATTTACAAATGACATGAAGTTGATCAGACAAAACATGAATTATTTTGTGTTCATATTGTCTGCAATGAAATACAAGTCAAAGTAAATTTAGAAATCACTTTTCTTTTTTTATTTGCGTTTTCCAAACTGTCCCAACTTTTTCTGATTTGAGGTTGTATTTGACATTAATATTTCACCCCAAAATCAAAGATACAAGAACTTATATTTTGCATAATGAAAATACATTAATTTAGCTTAATCTTTTTTCTTTCTTTTTTTTTGCAAAATATATACTCTTTTCTTTTGATGTTTATGACATTCACCCGAATAAGTCCAAAAATCTGCAGATCTCTTACAATAATCTTTGACTGTTTTTGAAGAGCGTCCGGAATCATGCAATGCACTTTTATAGTATTGCTTTAGAGGTATTTTCGAGGTACAGCTTTTCAGCCATTCAGTGTTTTTTATGCAAAGACATTCAGTTAAATGAGCTAATATAGTGGTACAGATTTGACACAAACTTGAGCTTTTAAACACATGACGCTTGGTGTTTTCGGACAGGAGTGGTTATGTTTAAGAGAGGGTGTTGTCAGTGTAGTACCTGTTCTGTATTTTGATGTTTTTACCTGTTTTATGAACATGTAAAATGGTGTATAACGTGTTCAGAGTTTAAAATATGTCCTTATATTGCATGGGAACTGTTAAGATCGTTTGCATGCATTACCAAAGAGTGGAAAAAATCTGAAATATTTTTGTGTGTGAAAAGTCTAACTAATGAAATCAATGAAGGGACTCATAATAATGTCCGCTTGTGAACAATCAGATCTCTAAATGCTGTCCTATAGTGTGGTCCGAGTCCGAGTTGGGTTGATTAGGCTTTGCTGCCGCTTTAAATCCAGTACTTGGGTTATACCTGTGATTTTTGTCTGATAAAGATCTAGTCTTTCCCCCTCATGTCCAAAGTAATAAAGCTCCCATTTTCCAGACTTACTGTTCTGTGTTGCTGAACCTCATTTCAAAACAGAAAACCCTTTTACAAAAGACACGAAACCTTCCAAAAGGGTCAAATCCCAGTGTATTTTAATTTATAGTGAGATATCAGGAAACATTATTTATGCAAACAAAAGACACTCACAACTAGATCGTTATCTCTCATGCACAAGAGAACAAATAATCCCACACATTTCCCTGCTCCCGCATGTATCCCTCACTGTAAAAAAGTATTAAAAAAAATAAGTAACCTGGTTGCCTTAAAATTTTGAGTTCATTGAAATTAAAAAGTTGAGTTAATACAATGTACATTTTTGAGAATCAACAACCTTTATTCAAATATGATTAAAAGATTTTGTAAGCATATTGGGTAATAATTGTGTGTGTTTTATTTGTGATGACGCAGTGAAACTATTTTGAGTTTCTATTTATGAAACCAATTTACTTCATTGTATCAAATACATTTTTTAATTTCAATAAACTCAAAATTTTAAGGCAACCAGGTTACTTACTTTTTTAAGTTAAACCAGCAATATTGTTTTACAGTGCAGTTATCCTTTATGTTTGGTACCTATCCTAGATTTTATACAGAACACACACCGAAGTATATCTGGAGGCAAAGTATCCAAATCAAGGCCAACGGTGAAAACGTCTCGTTTACGTATGTAACCCTCGTTTCCTGAAGGAGGAAATGGAGACGTACGTCGGAACTGACCGACGAATTGGGATCTGGTTTCAGAGACCAATCTACTTCGAGTGTATAGAAACGAGCCAAAAAACATTGGTATGCGGTCCCCGCTCTGCCCGCAGCGCGGGTATAAATACATAAGCGGAAGTACCGCATATCGCTTTCAACTGAGGAGCCGAACTAGTGACTCGGCCTTCAGCTGAAGCACAGCACTTGGCGACAGGACGTACGTCTCCACTCCCTCCTTCAGGGAACGAGGGTTACATATGGAACCGAGACATTCCCTTTCAGTCGATCACGTTTGACGTCCGTCAGAACTGAACGACGATTTGGGATCCCTACCAAAATGCCAGGAGGCTGGCCCTTCCAGTGCCCTGCCAGAGCTCACCGGACCACTCTAAAGTTGGGTTGGCAGTCAGCAGGGAAGGTCAGTCACTGCTGTTCCTGCGAGACCCACTCAGTGACTATTAGTTAACGCTGGGAAAGCGAGCCCGTCTCAGGAAGATGGAATGCTGCGGAGCCACGTCCTCCAGTGGCGAAGACACATAAGGACTAACCTAGTAGGGTAGTGCAACCTATGGCAGTCTCTGTGGTGGATCCAATCTGGTCCCAGGGGGGAAAGAACATGCCCAGAGACGACAGAGCGAGCTCTGTACAGGGAAAGACACGGGGCTAGCCGAGAATGGTAGCTTGGTACTGTGGAAGAATACACATATGGGGTTGCTATACCTAGGAACCACAACATATGGAACCCAGCCTACACACACGTTCCACAGACATACGGGTGCAGGCCTGGGGTCAGACGGACACAACATCTGACACCGAGGGGTAGCGGAGGAGCTCGACAGGGTTAGCCGTTTCTGGGGAACACAACTGGAGACAATAGACGCTCGTATCCGGCCCAGAGGGCGGGAGTGGCGTTGCAAGCTGATATTTAGAATGTGCACTTAGCTCTACTGGCCACTGGGGCGAGAATGCGGGACGATACCGGCTCTACATGGAGGCTATAGAATCTAGCAAACGGGTTAGGTGTCGCCCAGCCCGCAGCTCTACATATGTCTGTCAGCGAGGTGCCTTGAGCCAGCGCCCAGGAAGAGGCCACACTCCCACCCGAACGGGCAAGGCACGTCTTGGGACTGCTACACCAAGACGATAGCATCCACTATCCAGTGGGCCATCCTCTGCTTGGAGACAGCCTTTCCCTTCTGCTGGCCTCCGTAACAGACGAAGAGCTGCTTTGAGGTTCTAAAGATTTGAGTTCGATCCACGTAAGCGCGAAGACCGTGGACAGGACAGAGCAAAGCTAGGACTGGGTCTGCCTCCTCCAAAGGCAGCGCTTGCAGGTTCACTACCTGATCCCGAAAGGCAGTGGTAGGAACCTTGGGCACCTATCCAGGCCAGGGTCTCAGAACGACGTGAGAGTTACCTGGTCCGGATTCTAGGCACAATTCGTTGACCAAAAGTGCGTGCAGGTCTCCTACCCTCTGATGGAGGCCAATGCCATCAAGATCACTGTCTTAATTGACAGGATTTTAAGCTCCACAGATGGCAAAGGCTCAAAGAGAGGGCTCTGGAGTGCTCTGAGCACCAGAGCCAAGTCCCAAGAGGCTATCGAGTTTGGACATGGAGAATTTAGCCTTCTCGCACCCCTGAGGAACCTGACGATAAGGTTGTGCTTCTAAGGACTTACCTTCAACTGCGTCATGATTCGCTGCTATCGCTGCAACGTACACTTTGTGGGTGGAGGGAGACAGCCTTCGCTTCAACCCATCTTGCAGAAAGGAAAGCACAACGTTAATCGAACACCTTTGGGGGTCTTCCCTGTGGGAAGAGCACCACTCGACAAACAGGTTCCACTTCAAAGCACAGAGGCGCCTCGTAGAGGGAGCTGCCGCAAGGGTTCGGGAAACGGTGGAGGGTTCCATTTGAGCCCGACACTCGCGGTGGCCCGGGAAAGCATAGCCGTAAGCTCTGGGTCGCACTCGGGCAACGTTACCACACCCCGAAGGGGGCAATGCAGCCGAATCTCCCGAGTCCATTAGCTCGTCCCCCGATGCTGCAAATGAGATCATATCCCCAGTCGGAACCCCGAAAGTAACGGCTGGCCCCCCATGGGAAGGGCCAGGATGCTCTCGTGGAAGCTCTACCGGCGCAGCAGAGGTGCCCGCGGAGCCTGGTGACCCGGGGAGACTGCCCTCACTGTAAACCTCAGGTATCCACCAAAGGCATCAGCCAAAGTAGCAGTCCTCTGCTTTGCAGCGGGAGGACCACTAGATCAGGGGATGCACAATGGGACTCCACCCGGTTTGAGGTATTCGAGCCTAGACCTTAATACTGCGATGATCATATTCCCGAAGTGGGAACATGATTCATCCACGAAAGCCGCCTCAGCATGCTGAACGCCCAAACACGTGAGACAGCGATCATGTCTGTCAACAGTGGACAGAAAACGACAGCATCCAGAAAAACAAGATTTGAATGACATCTTGAAAAAGACGCAGGGTCAAACCGTGTAGCTCTTTTAGAAAGGGAAACTGCTCAATTAGCGCTGAAGCGCACAGGGAAGGTGGCCGCGGCTCACAGCGGTTCGTATGTGCAAGCCCGCTGTGAGCACTGAATGGAAAGCCCAGCGAACTGTGAAAACAGCTGTTGTTTCTACCCAGCAGCAATTCACTGTAACAAGCCGTCACACCTGCGACAAAGAAGCAGTCTCTGGATCCTTTCCTCGAGCAGACTCGTAAGTAAACAATCTTGTAAATAATACAAACAACAAAGGCTAGTAACAGCAATGTTCGGCTCCGAAGTTGAAAGCGATATGCGGTACTTCCGCTTCCATATTTATACCCGCGCTGCGGGCAGAGCAGGGACCAAATGCCAATGTTTACTGGGTCGTTTCTATACACTCGAAGTAGATTGTTCTCCGAAAATAGATCCCAATTCATCAGACAGTTCTGACGTACATCGAACGTGACCAACTGAAAGGGAACTAAAAGAAACGCTGTCTTTGATTTAAAGATTTAAACACAAAGCCTCTCGAAGGGTCTCGATTCTTTTATATGCATGATCTGTTCACTGCAAACAATGCTCTTCTTACTCAGTCATTTTGTCTTGTTTCTATTCTAAATATCTAACAATTCTTAAATCAAGATGCATTTAGTAAATAAATAAAATGACAAGAATTTTTTCTTGTTGAAAATAAAATCAAAATGAAGTGAGTTTTTGCTTAAAATATGAAAAATGATCTGCCAATGGGGTGAGAAAAATAATCTTATTTCTTGTTTCTGTCCCAAACAGAAATTATTTACAAAAGATTATTTTTCTCACCCCATTGTCAGATCATTTTGCTTGTTTTAAGCAAAAACTAATTTTTATTTTATTTTCAACAAAACAAGCAAAAATATCTTATGTCATTTTACGGATCTAGTATCTTGATTTAAGAATATTGAGATATTTGGACTTAGTATTTGGAAAAAAATACTAAATAAGAAGAGCATTTTTTGCAGTGTTGTTGTTGTTACTCTTCACATCCTCACTTATGATTCTTCTGCAAGCTAACCCTCCTGTCCGTTTCATTCTGCTTGTTTGGACTAAAAGCAATGTCCTTTTGCTATGTGGACATGAGTATCCTTACCTCGGGCAATATCCTTTCTCTGGTTACTTTGGCCAGTCGTGGGGGCGTCTCAATTTTTGATCATAAATCATGCAATGTTTCTGGTGCTGGATTTAAAACCTTCTTGCAAGCTTTGGTGTTTACAAAATGTTATAATATGATGACTCTGTTTTGTACTAAACCTAGGGGGGGCAGTGAAACCCCAAGAACCACAGCCTAAGAGTCAAGAGGCTACACCCGAGCCAGTCCCTGCCCAGGAACCTGAGCCCAAAGCAGGCATTACCCCGACTCTACCACCCACCACGCAGCAGCCCAAACCCCAGGCCCAAGCGGCACCAGAACCCACTCCAGGGAAGCCCACAGACCTGCCCCCCAAACCCTTGCCCCCCAAACCCCTGCCCCCAAAACCTGTGCCCCCGGTTCGGAGGAATTCCAGGCCTCAGATCCAGCCGAAGCCCCAAACTCCGCCTCCCACCAAGGCCCACCCAAAAGTCCAGCTGAGTGAGGCAGATCAGAGTCCTGGTCAAACCCAGCCAGACCCAGTACCAGCCCAATCCCCAGCCAAACCAATTAAACCCCCGTCCCCGGCTAAACCCCAGCTACAGCCTAAACCCGTGCTCCGAGAGCAAGCCAAACCTGAAGTCCGAGCTCAGTCTGCTGCGCCATCTGAAGCTCCATCAGGCCCAGTTAGAGCAACTCCTGTTCCAGTTCTGGTTCCCACACCGGACCCGGCCCAAGCCTCCCAATCCCAGCCTCCTGTGGAGGAACAGCCTGCGCCCCAGCAGAAGTCAACCCATCCTCTCTTGAAGTAAGAATCTTTTCACTATTGCTTAGTCCGCTTTATTTTGATAGTCCACTTAATACATTCTACTAACCACAAGTAACTTTTTCAACTACATGTCAACTACCAGTCATTGAAGTATTAGTAAACTCTAAAAAATGCTGGGTTAAAAACAACCCAAGTTGGGTTAAAAAATGGACTAAGCCAGCGATTGGGTTGTTTCAACCCAGAAACTGGGTTGTCTTAAGCAAACATTTAACCCAACCAATGGGTTAAAACAACCCAATTGCTGGGTTAGTCTATGTTCAACCCAACTCGGGTTGTTTTCATCCCAGCATTTTTTAGAGTGAAGACATTCTGACTCATGGCAAAAGGATAAGCAAATATAGCAGACAATTTAGCCTTAGCGCTGACGCTATCATGGATTGCACCCGTGTCTCATAAATAAACCGAAACGCAAAATTATATTTGAGTATTGTGTGTAATGCATAGTTTACATAAATCAAATGATTCAGAAAAATGTTGCCACTTTAATTACTGGGGAAAAAGATTCCCAATCGACCCGAATTCATCCTATACTCTTTGAAATCATAATTGTATTGCATTATGTTGTTTTAAATCCCAAGTATTTTACTTATAACATTCATCATTACCAATTATTCAGTTATTTGTATTTACTGAATAATAACTTGTGTTCAATGTCACAATATTAGGCCTACTGTTTTTTAACATGAGACTTATAAAATAGTACACTGAAAAAAATGCTCTTCTTACTATTTTTGTCTTGTTTAGTCTGAATACCTACAATTCTCAAGATGCATTTATTAGATAAGTAAAATGACATGATATTTTAGTTTTTGTTGTTGAAAATAAAATCAAAATTAAGTGAGTTTTTGCTTAAAACAGGCAAAATGATCTGCCAATGGGGTGAGTAAAAAAAACTTGTTTTGATTGAATTCTTGTTTCCGTCCCAATCAGAAATAAGATTATTTTTCTTACCCAATTGGCAGATAATGTAGCTCCATCTCATTCACATACCTGAAGCTCATTCATTATGCAGCTCATTATGCAGGTCTTTTGTTCTCTCAGGTTTGATTCCCATATATATATATATATATATATATATATATATATATATATATATTCATGATAGTTCACGCCTCTTCGCATACAGCCTTTGTAAAGAAAAAGTGTCTTAGAAAATGTAATGTATTGTATTGTATTATGTGAATTAGCAGGCTCTTGGATTCTCACATCAGTCTGAAGCAAAAACTATAGGCAACAACACCCATTAGTCTAAAGCAGGGCTATTTAAATCTTACCCTGGAGGGCCAATGCGCTGCAGAGTTTAGCTCCAACTCTGATTAAACACACCCACCTGTGATTTTCTAATGATCCTGAAGACATTGATTAGCATGTTCAGGTGTGTTTGATTAGGCTTGGAGCTAAACTCTGCAGTGCATTGGCCCTCCAGGGTAAGATTTGAATAGCCCTGGTCTAAAGTATTGTGGCCGGATATCTATTGTGTGTTTTGAGACCTTAATTTTAAAACAGATTTTATAGTTTTTTTTAAAAACCCATGCATAAACATTATTCTCTCAAAAATACAAGCATGTACATACATGTTGCTCACATATTATGGTAGCACAGTTTGTGCTAAATTCAGTGTAATTACATTCCTGCCATTAATGTGTTTATAAGCAACTGAAAAAAGCACAAATGTCAGACCATGTCAAAACTTCTAAAGGTCCCCGAAACAGCTCAGACTCCTGAGGGTTAATGAACACAACACAGGTTAAGGTTAATTCAGTCCCATTTAGTTTAATAAGGTTAACATTCTTAATTTTGTCCAAAACTATTTAGTTACTTTATTCTAAAATGAATATCAAACATAAAGCATAACAAGTAATCCAGTACAAATGTTATCTAACAAGAAAAACTTTTACAAAGTCTTATTGACTAGCCAGAGGATGGTTTTGTTACATCCATGGAATGCCCTAAGTAGTGTTTTATTATTAAAACATCTTTTATTGTTATTAGCAGGTCCTCGTCCCTAACACATGCTCTACACTTCACCATAATGATAACCTCTAAAAACACTAACATAACACACACTTTAAAATACCAACAGAACAGAACATTAAACATTACAAAGTCTCCATTTGCTCATCTTGTTGAAACTGAATAAAATAGCACTTTATTTAAACATTTACTCTCTGAATTCAGCCCCTTTGCAAAGCATGATGGGAAGTGAAAGTCCTGTTTGATTGGGTTACTTGATTGAAACATGTTATTTGAAAATAAAAACATCAAGTTATGTCAGAGAGTAACAGTTTTAAGTCAATATAACGAAGCAATTACATTTGAACCAGAAACCTGATATAATCTGTGTTAAATCGAGATGAATTGCTTAATAAAGAAAACGTCTGGATTACGTCTGTAACCTTAGTTCTCGGAATAGGGAACGAGACGTTGCGTCACCGCTCTGGGAACGCCTCTGCGTGATTGCGTCGTGAAGCACGTATGTCCTCAGTCCAATAGGAAGACAGAACGTCATAGGCGGGTGATGTCATCGACCCAGAAACTATACAGCCTGCCGGCAAACACACGCACCCAGCTTCTGAAAAAGGCCTGAAACAAGCCGCTAGAGGGCATGCGGGGAGTATGGCCAGGTGACGCAGCGTCTCGTTCCCTATTCCGGGAACTTGACAAAAGTATGGGGCGAAGACCACCCTGTCGCATCACATACATCTTGCAGGGAAGCCCCTGCCAAGAGAGCCTGAGAGGCCGCCATACCCACGTGTTGAGTGGGCCCGCACAGCCAAAGGAGAAGGCTGTCTGACCGCCACATAAGTGAGTGAGATGGCCTCGACCACCCACTTGCTCTTCCTCTGCTTTGACACCAGACCCCCCCTCGAGGGTGGCCCGTAGCACACAAACAGTTGTTTCGGACTTCCTCCACAGGGTAGCTCTGTGGACATAAGTATCAAGAGCCCGAACCGGGCAAAGCAGATTAAGTGTTTCCTGGTCTGACGTCACAAACAGAGAAGGATAAAAAGCCTGGAGCACGATAGGTCTCATGGGATTAGATGGAACCTTAGGAATATAGCCCGGCCTCGGATGGAGGAGGCCTTAACCATACCGGGCGGAAATTCCAAGCACTAGGGTGCCACAGAGAGGGCTTGCAGATCTCCTATTCTCTTCAAGAAGAGGAAGAAAAATAGAAGCCAGAAGAAAAATAGTTTTGAGTGTAAGGAACCGCTCAGAAACTGAGTCCAGGGACTCAAAGGGAGCCCCTGAAAGGCCTTGCAGGACAACAGCCAAGTTCCAGGCCAGCACCCTGGTGCGTACTGCAGGTCTTAACCTCAACGTCCCATGGAGGAAATGGGTTACCAGCGGTGGGGTGTCACCCCAAAGAAATCCCACCCAAAGGAGAGTGGTAGGCTGCTAAGGCCGCCATATACACCTTTAAAGTGGAGGGAGCTAGCCCGGAGGAGAATCTCTCCTGCAGAAACTCCAGCACCGCACTCGCAGGGCAGTTAACTGGGTCCCACAGGCGAACTCTGCACCATACGGTGAAGAGCCTCCATTTTAAAGCATAAAGTTTCCTTGTGGAGGGAGCTCTAGAGTGTAGAATGGTCTCAACAACCTCGGTTGAGAGACCAGAACTTGAGCTGGGCCCCCTCAGAGGCCCAGCCCATGGTTTCCACAACTCTGGGCGAGGGTGCAGAACGGCCCCGCCCGCCTGAGAGAGAAGGCCCCTCCTGAGCGGAATCTCCAGAGGAGAGCTTTTGAGGAGAGACACTATGGGCTCTATTTTAACGATCTGAAACGCAAGTGTCAAAGCGCGGAGCGCAAGTAACTTTGTGGGCGGGTCTCGGCGCTGTTGTTATTTTCCCGGCGGGATAAATGGCTCTTGCGCCCGGCGCAAATCTAAAATGGGTTGGTCTGAAGTAGCTTCATTATTCATAGGTGTTGTTTGGGCGTAACGTGAATAAACCAATCAGAGCGGCATCCAACATTCCCTTTAAAAGCAGCTGCGCAAGTTCCATTACGGATCGCTATTATTATGGCGTATTTACCAGACGCACGCCAGGAGCGGTTCACAGCCGAGGAGACTGATGTTCTTGTAAGAGCAGCCCTTACGAAACAAAAATATATTGCAGTATATTGGAAAATTTCATGCAATACATTAGGAAATATATTAACATAAATGGGAATTAATATTTATATCTTTCAATATATTGAAAGTGGCAATCATTTGTATATTTTGCAATATATTACATGAATATATAATATATTTTATAATACCATCAATATATTATTCAATATATTTACAATATATTAAAATATATTTCAACTAATATATTGGTAAATATATTTTCCTTTCGTAAGGCAATGAAAGACAGAGAAGTTGTGTTGTATGGGGATGGGAGGAACCCACACAAAATAGCGTCGGTTAAACAGTTTGTTATTTTTTTCAGTCGATTTTTTTTTTCCTGGTTCTTGACGGACAAACCAATTTGTCAGATGTCCTTATATACATATATGTCTTGCCACTATTGGGCAAACAGGTCTGCTGATTCTTAATTACTAAGCCTGAATAATTTGTAAGCTAGATTTATGCCTATTTTTTCACATCTTCGTGGCACACCACAATGTGTTAATATTTATTTTAGTGTAACAATTTATGATTTGCAAAAATAACTGTTGCATCTGTGTAGATTTCATGAGCAAAGTGTATGCGCGTTGTGCACGCTATACATTATGGTCAAGCATGCGCCCTTAAAATAGCATAATGAACAACGCGCCGCTGACTTTAAACCAGTTTTTTTCTGGTCAGTGGTGCAACTGTTTAATGGAACAGCAAAATAGCATCAGGGATTGTTTGCGCCGGAACACGCCTCCTTTTTTGCGCTGAACCGCCCAGGGAGCGCAAGTTCATTCACTAGTTTAGTGACGTGCTTCTGTGGAGGGAAAAGCGTGATTTGCGCGGGTGCAAAATAGGAATGGGAAAAGCACACTCTTTTTGGAGTTGAGCCTAAGCACCAACCTCCTCATGTGAGCGAGCACAGCATCTCGATGCTGGGCCTCCACACAAGCTGTATGAGCGAGAATCAACCAATCATCGATGTAATTGAGGATCCGAATCCACTGCATCCTCAAAGGGACTAAAGTTGCGTCCACAAACTTCGTGAACGTGCGGGGTGAAAGAGCTAGACCAAAGGGAGGTACCCAATATTGGTACGCTTCTCCCCCGAAAGCAAACCTCAGATACTTCCTGTGCTGCGGAAGCATGGAGACATGGAAATACGCATCTTTTAGATCTATGGTCACAAACCAGTCCTCGGACATGATCTGTGACACAATCTGAACTTGAGCTTTGCCACCGAGCAGTTCAGAATGCGAAAAAATCTAAAATAGGGCCCCATATTTCTTTGGCACGATGAAGTACCAGCTGTAAAACCCTGACTTTCTGTCTAGCAGAGGGACTCTTTCTATAGCCTCTTTCCGTAGGAGAGTCTGTACTCCGTGAGTCATTACCAGAGCCTGCTCGGAGCCCACCACCGTGGGCAGAGCCCCGTTGAAAGGAGGTGGACGCCATCTGAACTGTATGGCGTACCCCTTTTTTTTTAAACTGCAGGACCCAACAAGAAATATTTGGCAGATTCTCCCACTCTGCCGCAAAATCTACTAAGGGTACCACCCTCTCGAGGCTGGCCTCTGATGTACTCTGCACTGTGAGTGCAGCGCCCTGAAACGGCGAACCGGCAGGAAACAACTGGCTCGACGGCGCCACTCCCCTCCTTAGAGGGCACGAGCCATCCTCGGATGACCCATGAGAGCCCTCCACGCCCCGACGCTCGGGTGGGATTGGTGGAATGACCCTGTGAGGGCACCGAAGGCCAACGGGTACCGTATAATGAGGTAAGCACCGCCTGCCCCCGGAGGGGACCACCCTCACCGTCCTGACCACACAGGCATCAGGACTTTTTTGACGCAGCCTTCTTCGAGATAATGACTGTCCTCAGATCAGTACTACCTCTAGAAGGCTGAGTCTTTCTGCGGGGGTGTGCGGGTGGCGACTCTCTGCTTTTGCTGCACTCGATGGGAGGAGCTCGGCATCTGCTGCTCTCTCACAGCAGCAGATGAGGCCTTGGGTTTATGGGGAAGGAATTGCTTCAGCGCTGCTGCCTGCTTTTTGGCCTTCTGGAACTTGCCGGTGATGGTAGTGACGGTTGATCTCAATCAGATTTAGCCACAGATGTCTCTCCGTCCCCACCAGGGCTGCCATAGAACTCCTTGGTGGCACGGAGGGCTAAATCTGCCCAGGATCGGAGCTCATGCACTATATCAGCCCCGATCTCATCACCTTCCCCCAGGTCCTTCAGCAGGTCAGCCTGGTATGCCTGCATAATAGCCATTGTATGCATACATGCGGCGGCCTGACCTGCTGCCGAGTATGCTTTACCCACCTTCTGAACGATTGTTTGTTCGCCATATTCTCTCTGTCAGTAATTTGTGTAATTTTGTGAGAAAAACAACAAAGTCTGAACTCAGACACAACACAGAGACAGTTTGGACAATGAAACATAGAGCGCTTGTTGAAGGCAACAGAAGCTGGGGGCGTGTGTTTGCCGGCAGGCTGTATAGTTTCCGGGTCGATGACGTTACCCGCCTATGACGTTCCTACTCTCTATTAAACTGATTACATACGTGCTTCACGACGCAATCACGCAGAGGCGTTCCAAGAGCGGTGACGCAGCTCGAGTTCCCATGAACGGGAACCGCATCCTACAGTCGTTTTTTTGTGTATGCGAGTTGGAATACAGCCCTAACTTCCTGCAGGATTCAGCTCTGTTCAACCACACCTTCTCTGATCCCGATTCCTGCGAATGGTCCAGTTCAGAGTTGCAATTTCTGCAGGAAAGTAAATCTCCATGAGCAGGATTGAGCTCCCCAACCTTCAACACCTGAATTAAGATGACTGCCCAAAAAAAAAAAAAAAGTTTCCTGGTTGCCTTAAAATGTTCAGTTTATTGAAATAAAAAATTTTAGTTGATAGTGACAGTGGACATTTTTGAGAATCGCAAACCTTTATTCAAATATTATTAAAAGATTTTATTGAGTAATTGTGTCTGTTTTATTTGTGATGATGCAGCCAAATTGTGCTATTTTCATGATTTATCACATTTTTGCATGTGGTTCAGATACAATAATATTTAGAGTTTATATTTATTAAACCAATTTTCTTCCAACTCAATTTTTTTTTCATTTCAGGAAACTCGAAATTTTAAGGCAACCAGGTTACTTACTTTTTTTAAAGTTAAAACAACAAAAAAATGTTACAGTGCAAGGTTAGATGATCTAATTTCTGTTTTGAGCTCCTTAACCTTCAATACCTGAATTTAGATAACTGCCCAAATCAAGGCGTAATCCCACACTGTAAAAATGTATTTAAAAAAAAAATTACCTGGTTGCCTTAAAATGTTGAGTTCATTGAAATAAAAAATTTAAGTTGATGAGAATCGACAACCTTTATCCAAATATTATTAAAAGATTTTGTAAGCATATTGGGTATTTGTACCAGGTAAATAACCAAATAACCTGGTTACTTACTTTTTTAAAGTTAAACCAACAAAAGATGTTACATTGCAAGGTTAGATGATCTAATTTTGCTTTTGTCCGCTGTTTTGCAGCAAATCCCAGTCTTTGACCAATGCCTTCAACGCCTTTGGCGAAACTTTCCGTTCCACCAACGAGGACGAAACCAAGGCGGAGACCATCCGAAACTTGCGAAAGTCTTTCGCCAGCCTGTTCTCTGACTAACAACACAATGGGTGACAAAAGGAGGCCAGGGACTCGACTGACAGAAATGCATCCTGGTCTGAGGTTAACTCCATGTAGCGGTGTACATTTAACCCCTCCTCCCAACTCTGCCGTAATTATCCGAGTGTTACTAAAAGAAGGTTAGCGTGATGTACAGTGATTGTTCTCGCCAGATGTTGGTGTCTACATTTTTGAGTCGAAACTCTGGGACTCATGAGGAGGGGATGGTTCAGAAGCCATCAGTTACAGAAGGCCAGGAATGCTAAAGTCGTCCATAAACCCTTCGATGTTTTAGCTGTATTGTGTTCTCTCTACCCAGAGACAAATATATGTGACTAGTTTCTTCTGTAGTGTGTGTGTGTGTGTGTGTGTGTGTGTGTGTGTGTGTGTGTTACTAGTTGGTGTGTTGTAAGCATTAGTAGTCCAACAATACCTCGAGATCTTTATAAAAGCACTTTCCTAAGTTTCCTACAATAATCAATGCTTGGACTGGTCGGTTTCAGCGCAGAGGTGGGATTTCAGAGGAACGCATATAGCTTACATCCAGCTCTTATCAACCTGTCAAGATAGTGCCATGTTTATAGTATATATTGTATCGTACTGTACGTTTAACATCTCAGGAGTTTAATTTGAATATATGTTTACTCCGCACTGCAAAAAATGCTTTTATTACTCAGTATTTTTGTCTCGTTTCTAGTCTTAATATCTAACAAATCTTAAATCAAGATGCATTTACTAGATAAGTAAAATGACATAAGATATTTTTCCTTGAAAATATCTAAAAAATAAAATCAAAATGAATTTTTGCTTAAAACAGGCAAAATGATCTGCCAATGGGGTGAGAAAATAATCTTATTTCTGATTGAAATCTTGTTTCTTGTTTCCGTCCCAATCAGAAACAAGATTATTTTTCTCACCCCGTTGGCAGATCATTTTGCCTGTTATAAGCAAAAACTAATTTTAATTTTATTTTCAACAAAACAAGAAATGTCGTTTTACTGATCTAGAAAATGCATCTTGATTTAAGAATTGTTAGAATTTTAGACTAGAAACAAGACAAAATTACTGAGTAAGAAGAGTATTTTTTGCAGTGCGGCGTCACACTGTTCATGTTGTGTTCTCTTTGTGCGCAGTGATAATGCTTTGCATGACCCGGTGATGATTGTTTTATCTGTACAAGTGTCAATAAACATGTGGTGCATCATTCCACTGACGTACCGTTCGCAGTCTGCTGTTATATGTGCATTCAGCTCAAACATCGACTGTTATGCATGTATTCGTAATCTTTTGGCAGTATGTGTTTGTTTCTTCACATTATTAAAACCAAAGGACCAAAAGTGCAAAGACCAATGCCCAATGCCTGGCCATTTCATGATGCTTTTCTTCTTCAAATAAACCTCTTCAAACAGACCTCTAAAATCTCATTTGAGAGATGGCCAGCCTGCTTATGAATCTTAAGCTGATGATACACAGGGCAACTTTTTGAGCAATGTTGCTGAAAGATGTTTCTGCACTACAAAAAATGCTCTTCTTACTTAGTAATTTTGTCTTGTTTTTAGTCTAAATATCGTCTCGGTTATGTATGTAACCCTTGTTTCCTGAAGGAGGGAACGGAGACGTACATCAGAACTGACCGACGAATTGGGATCTATTTTAAGAGACCAATCTGCTTTGAGTGTTTCGAAACGAGGCAATCAACATTGGCATGCGGTCCCCACTCCACCCGCAGCGCGGGTATAAACAGGGAAGCGGAAGTACCGCATAGCGCTTTCAACTGAGGAGCCAAGATAGTGACTCTGCCTTCAGCTGAAGCACAGCACCTGGGAACGGGACGTACGTCTCCACTCCATCGCCCAGGTAGAGGCCACACTCCGACCCAAACGGGCAAAGCACATCTTGGGACTGGTACGTTGAGACGATAGCATCCATTATCCAGTGGGCCGTCCTTTGCTTGGAGACAGCCTTTCCCTTCTGCTGGCCTCCGTAGACGAAGAGCTGCTCTGAGGTCCGAAAGCTTTGAGTTCGATCCACATAAGCGCGAAGACCAAGGACAGGACAGAGCAATGCTAGGGCTGGGTCTGACTCCTCCAAAGGCAGCGCTTGCAGGTTCACTACCTGATCCCGAAAGGCAGTGGTAGGAACCTTGGGCACATATCCAGGCCAGGGTCTCAGGACGACGTAAGAATTACCAGGCCCGAATTCTAGGCAGGAGTCGCTGACCAAAAGTGTGTGCAGGTCCCCTACCCTCTTGATGGAAGCCAATGCAACCAGTAATACTGTCTTCATTGACAGAATCTTTAACTCAACAGTCTGCAAAGGCTCAAAGAGAGGGCTCTGGAGTGCTCTGATTACCAGAGTCAAGTCCCAAGAGGGTACCGAGTTTGAACAAGGAAGATTTAGCCTCCTCTCTCCGCTGAGGAACCTGACGATTAGGTTGTGCTTCCCTAAGGACTTACCTTCAACTGCGTTGTGATATACAGCTATCGCTGTGACATACACTTTGAGGGTGGAGGGAGACAGCCTTCGCTCCAACCCCTCTTGCAGGAAAGAAAGCACGACACTGATCGAACACTTTCGGGGGTCTTCGCCATGAGAAGAAGGGACCAGACATGGAATCTCCACAGGTCTGGACGCGGGTGCCATAGAGTGCCCCATCCCTGAGAAAGTAGGTCCTTCCTCAGAGGAATGGGCCAGGGAGGGGCTGTCACGAGGAGAGTTAGTTCGAAGAAACCGGTCCGGGTGGGCCAGTAGGGTGCAACTAACAAGACCTGCTCCTCATCCTCCTTGACTTTGCCCAGTGTCTGTGCAAGAAGGCTCACTGGGGGGAACGCATATTTGCATAGATCCCGGGGCCAGCAGTGCGCCAGTGCATCCATGCCAAAGGGCGCCCATGGTCAGGAAATAGTACCACTGGCAATGGGTCGACTCCAAAGGAGAAGATGGCGGGCAAGTCGGAGCATGCAACGGGAAACTGCATGACCGTTGTACGTGGCCCCCAGCCCGTTGATGAGGCATCCATGAAGACCACAGCATGTCTGGACACCTGTTTTAAGGGCCCGAAGAAACGAGCGGTCTGACCCCGGGTTGAAGGTTTGGTGACAGTACAGGGTACCTGGGACCCGGTACCTGCTGCTCTGCCACGCTCATCTAATGACCCGGCCAAGAAGCCAGTGCTGAAGTGGTCTCATATGTTGCAATCTGAGCGGTGCTACCGCGGCTGCAGATGCCAAATGCCCCAGGAGCCTCTGAAAAAGTTTCATGCATGCAGGACAGAGGGCAGTGAGAGAGGGAAAACAATTATACAGATTATGGCCCTTTTGGTGTTCCATATTTCCCCTTTCTCCGATGCAGCAAATTGACATCTGTCCTCTGCACTCAAAAAAATGATTCAGGCCTTCATATATGAGACAGATTTAAATGATGTTTACTTTACCTAATTCAATCAAGTTGTGTCGAAATGTGTTCAATCAGCCTAATATATTTAAAACTGAAGTTTACTTAATTAATTTGCGTTAAAACTACATGAAATATTTGTGCTGAAAGAACTAACGGCAGTGGATCTGTAGTTCCCAGCATGCTTTGCAAGAGACTGCGCTGGGAGAGAAAGTTTAGGGAATAAAGTGATATTTATGTGTTTTACAGTAAAGGGAAAGATGTTATTAGTTTATGTGAGTGCTTAATCTTCAGTTATGTTGGACATTTAGAGGAGGTTCTGTAATTTTGTGGTTAGCATTACGCAGAAGAGAGTGTGTGTGTGTGTGTGTGTGTGTGTGTGTGTGTGATGGGTAGGTTTAGGGGCAGTGTAAGGGGATAGAATATACGGTTTGTACAGTATAAAAACCATTACGCCTATGGAGAGTCCCTGTAAACCACATAGACCAACGTGTGTGTGTGTGTGTGTGTGTTTAGGCTGTGCGCACTTATATATACATTCATTGGATGTAATTCCTGCTCTCAATTAAATATTTAAGTTTGTCTAATGAGTTAATTTTGCATTTTAGTTTTAAAAATATGCTTGTTGTTATTTAAATTTGTTAAGGCAAATTAATTTGATAACAGTGTTCACCTTACATAATAAACTTTTATAAATTTAACATAACATCATTAAGTAAACAGCACATATAAATATTAACAGTGACAAATTCAAATGGTTTGTATTTACTCAAAGAAATTGTGCATTTTATGCGTTCATAAGATAAGGCTTATGGGTCCTGCACACTGTGCGATTTTTCAAAATCCTTTGCGAATGTCCCTTGTCAGGCTGTACAAACATGATCCCCGATGTCACACTGTAAGATCTCAGTTGGCATTAAAGGGGGGGTGAAACACTCAGTTTCAGTCAATCTCATGTCAATCTTGAGTACCTATAGAGTAGTATTGCATCCTTCATATCTCCGAAAAGTCTTTAGTTTTATTATATTTATAAAAGAAATATGGGCTGTACCGAGTCTTTCCAGAAAATACCGAGCGGCTGGAGGCGTATCGAGTGGGCGGAGCTAAAGAATGACGACGCGTATCGAGTGGGCGGAGCTAAAGAATGACGAGGCGTATCGTGTGGGCGGAGCTAAAGAATGACGAGGTGTATTGTGTGGGCGGAGCTAAAGAATGATGAGGCGTATCGTGTGGGCGGAGCTAAAGAATGATGAGGCGTATCGTGTGGGCGGAGCTAAATAATGACGAGGCGTATCGTGTGGGCGGAGTTAAAGAATGACGAGGCGTATCGTGTGGGCGGAGTTAAAGAATGACAGGGCGTATCGTGTGGGTGGAGTTAAAGAATGACGAGGCGTATAGTGTGGGCGGAGTTAAAGTATGACGAGGCGTATCGTGTGGGCGGAGGTTAAGAATGACGAGGTGTATCGAGTGGGCGGAGCTAAAGAATGACGAGGCGTATCGTGTGGGCGGAGCTAAAGAATGACGAGGTGTATTGTGTGGGCGGAGCTAAAGAATGATGAGGCGTATCGTGTGGGCGGAGCTAAAGAATGATGAGGCGTATCGTGTGGGCGGAGCTAAATAATGACGAGGCGTATCGTGTGGGCGGAGTTAAAGAATGACGAGGCGTATCGTGTGGGCGGAGTTAAAGAATGACGAGGCGTATCGTGTGGGTGGAGTTAAAGAATGACGAGGCGTATAGTGTGGGCGGAGTTAAAGTATGACGAGGCGTATCGTGTGGGCGGATGTTAAGAATGACGAGGTGTATCGAGTGGGCGGAGCTAAAGAATGACGAGGCGTATCGTGTGGGCGGAGCTAAAGAATGACGAGGTGTATTGTGTGGGCGGAGCTAAAGAATGATGAGGCGTATCGTGTGGGCGGAGCTAAAGAATGATGAGGCGTATCGTGTGGGCGGAGCTAAATAATGACGAGGCGTATCGTGTGGGCGGAGTTAAAGAATGACGAGGCGTATCGTGTGGGCGGAGTTAAAGAATGACGAGGCGTATCGTGTGGGTGGAGTTAAAGAATGACGAGGCGTATAGTGTGGGCGGAGTTAAAGTATGACGAGGCGTATCGTGTGGGCGGAGGTTAAGAATGACGAGGTGTATCGTGTGGGCGGAGCTAAAGAATGATGAGGCGTATCGTGTGGGCGGAGCTAAAGAATGACGAGGCGTATCGTGTGGGCGGAGTTAAGGAATGACGAGGCGTATCGTGTGGGCGGAGTTAAAGAATGACGAGGCGTATCGTGTGGGCGGAGTTAAAGAATGACGAGGCGTATCGTGTGGGCGGAGTTAAAGAATGACGAGGCGTATCGTGTGAGTGGAGTTAAAGAATGACGAGGCGTATCGTGTGGGCGGAGTTAAAGAATGACGAGGCGTATCGTGTGGGCGGAGTTAAAGAATGACGAGGTGTATCGTGTGGGCGGAGTTAAAGAATGACGAGCACACCCAAAGCGGTGACGTCCTCAAGCGTGGAGAAGCCCATCACAATCACGATAGCCGACAGCACAGACATCTGAAGCAGTTTAACTCACCGGCTGCTTCCAAAGCAGGACCGAACCTTTATCGCTGGGACCGCTCCGTCAGAAACACACTTCTTTGGTATGATTTGGTGAAGTCCTGACAGCAGTGACCGTGGAGATCCACTTTGAGACGCGACTGAAGCGATGTTGTGAAGCTTCCCGTCATTTCTGCGTTCAAATCGGTTCAAATGCAGCGCTGCCTTCCCAGAATGCTGTGCTGAAGCGTTAAAGTCGCTCGACGTCACCCATAGGAATAAAGTGGAGCGCGGCGCGGACTATAACTACAGAAGTGTTCACGGACGACTGGATCTGCAGCTGAGAGTGTGTATGGGCGTGCGTTTCCTCTCTCCCTCTAGTCACGCGCGCGCACCCTACCGGGAGAAGAGCCCGTACGGCCCACACAAGGACCTTCCGCTCTATTAACGTCAAGCCGACCCATACTCGAAAAAAACTCTCCGAAACTTGTGAGAAACCGGAAGGAGTATTTTTAACACAGAAATACTCCATCAAACGTCCAACATTAGTGTTTGAAACTTTGTCTATGTTTAGGATGGGAATCCAAGTCTTTAACAGTGTAAAGCTCAGTATGCAGGAAGCAGCATTTCACCGCCCCTTTAATGTCAGACTGCACGACAGTGAAGGCGCGCTAAAAATGGGACGCGCACAAGAAAACTCACCCGGGGTTTTATATCATCAATGAATGACGCGTTGGGTGACAGTGAGCTGCATTACACGCGGGACTGAAATGCTGGCTACAGAGAAATCTCTAGCTCTCGTTTTGGTCATAGTTTGTCTTGAAAAACTGAGATATTTGACGGTCGTCGTAGGAGAAGTCACACTGCAGGATTGTGTGCCAAATCTTCTGACACTGCCAGAATTTCGTCTGAGGTAAAATTTGATCGCTCATTAATCGGCTGCCGGTGAACATGTCAAACTACCGAACAATGATGTCAGATTTTAGCCTAGGATCAGAGAGCTAAATTTGTCTCAGACGGCCAAATCGTGGCCAAAATCGCACAGTGTGCACCCGGCTTAACAAGATAACAAGGGGAGTGGCGAATGGGAAAACTGATCTACATGAAAAACTACCAGAACTACAAAACTCCACAGGAAACAGGGCACAGAACAATGCACAGATAAACTTCAACATAAAAGTCCCTCAGCGTGCCAGACACTGAGCAGATGTGACAGCATTTACTAGATCAGTAAAACAATATAAGATATTTGTTCTTGTTTTTTAAAATATGAAATCTAAATGAAGTGAGTTTTTGCTTAAACCAGGCAAAATAATCTTATTTCTGATTGGGACAGAAACAAGATTTCAATCAGAAATAAGATTATTTTTCTCACCCCATTGGCAGATACTTTTGCCTGTTTTAAGCAAAAACTCACTTCAGTTAGATTTTTTTCTCTCTCTCAGAAAACAAGAAAAAATATCTTGCGTCATTTTACTGATGTAGTCAATTAATCTTGATTTAAGAAATGTTTGATATTTGCACTGGAAACAAGAAAAGAAAACTAAATAAGGAGCTTTTTTTCATTGTGTGGGCTTTTTCTCAGTGGGAATGGGCCACATAATTCCCTTTGGAGGTCCAGATAGAAACGTGTTGGCCATTCTCATCGGTAAAGTGCCCACAGCAACATCTTTCAGCAACATTGCTCAAAAGTTTGCCCATGTATCGCCAGCTTTAGAGTATATGAGTGTCCAGAAGGTGGCAGTGTGGGACTAATGCTTTTTTGATAAATGTTAAAGGTTAAAATGTCCGGTCTATGTCTTCAAGTCGTGTCCACTAATTTGACACAAGAGAGCTGCAAAAATCTGATAATGATCTAAATCTACAGAGAAAAACACAAATACCTGCAAAACTATTCTTTTCAAAGGGAAGTCTATAATGTTGGTGTCGGTGTTTCCTTACAATCTTGCTTATGAAACTAATATTTAGAGTAGAGATGGGAAAACGCCTACTGTTTTACCCAAATAAACTCAAAAAATGCTGGTTTAAAAACAACCCAGGTTAGGTTGAAAACGGACAAACACAGCACTTGGGTTAAATGTTTGTCCATCGTGATGGATAGTTTTATTTAACCCAACTATTGTCTAAAAATGACTGGCTTAAAATTAACCACCCAAAAAAATCCAACACATAATTACTAGAGGCAGCAATAATAATCAGAAGGTGAGCATTTATTTATAAGCAATTTAATAAATGCTTATTGTTTCATTATTATTCATTAAACGCATTAATAATGTTTATTTATTAAACATTATTAAATGTAGTAATAATGTTAATTTTTTAAACCTAATATTAAACATGAATTTATTAAATGTATTAATAATGTTCATTTATTAAACATATTAATAAGTGTTCATTTATGAAACATTAATAAACGTTCATTTATTAAGCAGATTAATAAACATTAATTTATTAAACATATTAATAAATGTTCATTTATTAAACATTAAAAAACGTTAATTTATTAAACATTAATAAACGTTAATTTATTAAACATATTAATAATTGTTCATTTATGAAACATTAAAAAACGTTAATTTATTAAACATTAATAAACATATTAATAAATGTTTTTTCCAACATAACTTGTCTTCATGTCAGTACAAGAATGTGTAATCAATAGTGGAGTTAAATAAAACCACCCAGCAGGTTGGGTTAACATTTAAAACAACCCATTCATTGGGTTAAAACAATCCATTTGTCAGGTTTGCCAGTTTTTAACCCAGTTTGGGTTATTTTTAACCCACTATTTTCCAGAGTGTAACCACCAGATCAAATGAAGATATGTTTTAGATGTGGTTATGTAGAGATGTGGAAGTGTTCACCTGAGAGAAGTGTGTTTTAAAGTGTGTTGTTTTGCTGAACATCTCCGTTATATCTGAGAAGAGCACGGCCTGTAGTTATGGAGCACTTGTAATTTAAGAAATATATGATTATATTTTCAGAATTACATTTGTTTTTCAGACCTATAAGAAAAGTTTCTATATTGAACCTTAAAAGGGCTGCGTATTTAGAACCCCTGAAATGATCTAGAACCCTTTTAAGTGCCAAAAGGTCGTCTTTCCTTTCATTATAGAACCTTTTTAGCATAAAAGGTTCTCTGGAGTCGAGTAAAGAACCCTAATGGACCTAATGAAGTGTCCTCAACTCCAGAGAGCCTTTCTCTAACGATAAGAAAGACCCTTTTGGCTCTTAAAAGGGTTCTAGATCCTTTTCTTCTAAGAGTGTAGTCAGTGGAGTGAAACGCTCCCACTATTATAATTACTGTAGTCATCACGCTCTTTGCTAATCTATGGGGGTTTGAAATAAAAATATCTGGACTTTATATTTAAACATTACCTCCCATTAGCATCAGCTAGCTAGTTAGCCAGCCAGTTAGCATCAGCTAACAATATTCTTCAAAAAGGTTGATTTTCAAAAGGCTTCATCGTGTTTAATTTTAAGCTGAAACATGCGTGTACTCTGATGTTGCTGTAGCCTAAATGTAAAAAGCAGATTGCTTTCTCAGAGTGGGGAGTTTTTCTGTAAAAAAACAATTTTGCACTGTCACTGAAAGCTATACGGTAACTATTCCACACACATTTAACTCTAGTTTCACAGATAAAGTGACACAGTCCTACACAAACCACCACACACACACACACACCAGTCATATGACTAATGATGCTAATGACTCTCGTTACGTCACAAATTATCTTTATTACGCATATCTGAACTTATGATCATGTGAAACAGTGATGCAATAATAAAATATCGCGGAGTCATCATGGCTATTCCAGGAGCTTTCAGGAGTTTGGAGGAAAACTACTGCAGAAGTCACCCATCACCTGTCACCTGGAAGCATAATGCAGCTCGTGCATTTCAACAAGTGCAGTAAGTGTCTGTAGAAACATTCATAAGGTATGGCAATTTATTATTTTACATTATCTAGCATATCAACAACACTCAAAAACGAGATATGGCCCAATGCCGAGATCGCTGGAGGCTTGTTCGTGATTCGACAACACGTGTGTGTGTGTGTGTGTGTGTGTGTGTGGTAGCCTAATATCGGTAGTGTGTTAAGGAAAACAGGCTACTAATGTGGCGTTGATTTCTGGCTCTTCCGCGTTTCTCCATGTGCTTCCAAAGGTGTTCCAGATGGGCGGAGAAACAACGGCGGTGTCCCAAACACACACACACACACACACACACACACACACACACACACACACACACACACACACACACACACACACACACACACACACACACACACACACACACACACACACACACACACACACACAGCCTAACTAGACGGCATGATCATTTGAGCCATTGTCATGACTTTTTTTTATATATTTAGGTAATATTTCTGTAATAATAATAAAAAAAATTATATATATATTTCAAGTCTATTAATCATTTTTGGGCATTAATTGAAATGACAGAATGCATAAAATCCTTACATCTGTGTGCAGCATATTATTGATTAATGATGATTAACTCATGTCCCCACTTGTCAAAAGGCTCAAAACTTTTTTTTTTGAGAAAGTAAAAATGCCGAATGTTTCCTGTGATGGGTAGGTTTAAGAGCAGTGTGTGTGTGTGTGTGTGTGTGTGTGTGTGTGTGTGTGTGTGTGTGTGTGTGTGTGTGTGTGTGTGTGTGTGTGTGTGTGTGTGTGTGTGTAGGTTTAGGGGAAGGGGCAGTGTAGGGGGATACAATGCACGGTATAAAAAAAATTACGCCTATGGAACGTCCCCACATTTCACAAAAACAAACAAACGTGCGTGTGTGAGAGAGAGAGAGAGAGAGAGAGAGAGAGAGAGAGAGAGAGAGAGAGAGAAGAGAGAGAGAGAGAGAGAGAGAGAGAGAGAGAGAGAGAGAGAGAGAGAGAGAGAGAGAGAGAGAGAGAGTGTTGTCTAGTTAGGCAGCTCGTGGTATTGTGAGACAGCGCCATTAGGTCTGGTCGGCCGCGCGTCTGAGCGTCTTAAAGCCCCTGCACGCGCACTGACAGCCGTGTCCGCTTCCTCGCCGAGCCGAACCTGTTGCGCGCGCCCGGCCGGACGGACAGAAAGCTCGCTCCCGCGTCACGAACTCCTCGAGATCCCCTACAGGTCAGTGCACTTCCAGACCACCTTTAGCGAGCAGGTGAACATCTGCTCACACACACAGAGAGAGAGACACACACACACACACAGAGAGACACACACACACACACACACACACACATGCTGCACAGACGCTTCAGTGTCAGAAAAACATCCTTCACTTCGGGTAAGTGCGATTATAATAGCACTAATAAGCTGAGGATATGGGAATAAACTGAGACGTGTGTGTGTGTGTGTGTGTGTGTGTGTGTGTGTGTGTGTGTGTGTGTGTTCGGAACATTAGGGTATAAATGTGCTTTTAGTTTAGAGAATTCATCAGCATTTCCAGGTCTGTCAGAGTTTTAGTGGCTCGCATCTGAGTGTCAAAGTGAAGAATCTGCATTAACAGTGAATGTTGTTGCGTTAGATTTAATTATTTATATTTGTTAAATTTAATAAAATTGTGTTTATTTGTGTCCGGTGGGAAATGTTGCTATAGTTCTTGTCAAAAATTCCCCAGCACAGAAAAGTGCTGGCTCTGAAACACACACTAGACTATCACTGATGTGATGTTTTATCCGGCTGGGGGTTCTTCATATGCAAAACACTCTTTAGTTTCAGCTTTATTATAAACACACCTCTGCAGAGATTTGATTTAAACGATGAACTGAGATTTTTAGATTTCCAAAGTCTATCAAAGTTGGCTACACTTTATTTTACTGTGTTTGTTACTTCTGTTAACTACAGTAAAAGATGCATAATTACACACAACCAAACCAAACTCTAACCCTTTAGTCAGCACATGTAGATAATCAATATTACTCAGTATTTAAATATTATAATCACACTGTAATACTGACACTGTGGAATAAAGAGTGTTTTGTTTTCACGTTTTTCAAGTTTTCACCGAAGTGACAGGTTTGACTTAATAGAGCCTTTGCCAAACTGAGAATGGCTTTGAGTTAAAGTTAAAGTCATGCTAAAGAATGAACGGATGTTTTGTGTGTTTTTATTTGATTGCACAATATTAATTTCTCATTTGTTGAGCACGTGTGATCGCTCCTGAGGCTGAGTTTCTACATGTTCTCTGACATCAACTACAGTTGCATATCAGGGAAAAAAAACTAAAAAAAGCTCAAATGTTTGCAGTGTAAGCAGAGTTTAATTCCAGATCTACAGTCAGATTCGTGTGACAGTCACATTAACACACACACACACACACACACACACACACACACACACACACACAGCGTCTGGCCTGCTGGGTTTAGGAAATCAGAGACACGGAGGACATTTATGATGCAAACACAACTTGCGAAATTAATGCGAAAGAGGGGTCAGTGAATGTCTGATTCTGCTTTCTGAGGTCAGACTCAGATTCTCCGCGGGACACTGATGGTAAAAGCGGGCGAGAGCAAAAGAAAAAAAAGAAAAGAAAAACAGAAACTGAAAATGGAAATTGAAAAATTTGTCATTTGGAGTTATGCCCGTAAAGGTTGTGTGTTCTTGTTGTGTGTGTGTGTGTGTGTGGGCATGTTTTTGTGACATATGAGGACACAAATGTGTATAATGCCATGGGTATGACACAGGTATTACAGGAGAGGGTGAAATATGAGGACATTACCCATGGCCCCACTTTACAAAAGGCTTATAAATCACACAGGAGGAGTTTTTATGAGAAAGTAAAAATGCAGAATGTTTCCTGTGATGGGTAGGTTTAGGGGCTGTGTGTGTGTGTGTGTGTGTGTGTGTGTGTGTGTGTGTGTGTGTGTGTGTGTGTGTGTGTGTGTGTGTGTGTGTGTGTGTGTGTGTGTGTGTGTGTGTGTGTGTGTGTGTGTGTGTGTGTGTGTGTGTGTGTGTGTGTGTGTGTGTGTGTGTGTGTGTGTGTGTGATGGGTAGGTTTAGGGGCAGTGTAAGGGGATAGAAAATACGGTTTGGACAGTATAAACATCAGCCATTGCGCCTATGGAATGTCCCCATATGTCACAAAAACAAACGTGTGTGTGTAATTGCATATACAGTCCAAAAGTCTAGTTAAATTGCTTGATTTTTGATTATAATATGAATTTTTCATTACCGACTGTATTAACGTTTAAATGAGTTGGGCTGAAAAATGAACATGAATTAGAAACCGTAGTATTTGATCATGGTCTTTAAAAAAAGCATGGGAAAAAAAGAGAAAAATCTGACCGTCGGTGACATTTGATCAGTCTTAAAGATTTCTGCTGTTAGTTCGTTTTCGTTGTTGAAGTGAGAGTTTGAATCCTCTTTTCCCTGTGGTTTTGTGTTTTAGAGCTCAGGGAATGTCCAGTGTGTGTGAAGCACAGATGAGACGGTTATATAACACATGCATCGTGATGGACTTTACACTGTTGTCATAAATGTAAAGTGTGGAAATGGCAGCAGAAAGGCTGTTTACACTGATTTAATGCTAAAACCGCTCGGCACTTTGTGCTGCCCTTTGCTCATTTAGCTTTGGTGCGCTGAAAACGGCCCAAGCACACAGGCTTTACAGTAAAGATTGCTTTTGTGTGAGTGTGTGTGTGTGTGTGTGTGTGTGTGTGTGTGTGTGTGTGTGTGTGTGTGTGTGTGTGTGTGTGTGTGTGTGTGTGTGTGTGTGTGTGTGTGTGTGTGTGTGTGTGCGTTCACAGGAGTGGCTGTTTGGTTTCAGCGTAAAGATGATGGATTGTGTCTCTTTTGAAATGGCTCAGATATGCTTTAGTGTGTTATCGTGCACGTGTTCATACACAGATTGCTGGATTATACAGAAGCATTTACTTCATTAGTGGCCATAAGCCGCACCTAAAGACGCCTCCAGTTCACTGGGCTGGAAATTCAGCTCTGAGAACCAGTTACGGCATCGCATGCGTGAAGCAGATGCATCTGGGGGTTGCATATGTATATACACGGTGTGTGTGTGTGTGTGTGTGTGTGTGTGTGTGTGTGTGTGTGTGTGTGTGTGTGTGTGTGTGTGTGTGTGTGTGTGTGTGTGTGTGTGTGTGTGTAAGGGGACAGAAAATAAGTTTTTACAGTATAAAAACCATTACGCCTATGGAATGTCCCCACATTTCACAAAAACAAACGTGTGTGTGAGGCTCATGCTCAAAGCTTATGCTTTTTGGTAACACTTTTCACTTTTTTATTTAATGCATTATAAAAGTGTAAATTATGCCTTGCATGTTCTCATGAATAATTGTAGCCGCAGTAAAAATACAGTAATTCTTATCTATTTATCTATTCATTGAACACACTCTAATGCATTGAAACACATGACAAACAACCCATTTCAGATGCAACAATCTGCAAATGTAATGCATTTAAACTTTAGTTACAATTATTTATTAAACATATATAATGTACTGCAATGTACATTCTAAATGCCATTATAATGCATTATACATAATTGACCTGCAAGTCGTCTGAAATACTGGTTAACCTAGTTTGTTTTCCGTCTCATTTATGGTCATGAACATGCAAAGGTTTGACACACACACAGACACACACACACACACACACACACACACACACACTGATGTGTTGTGGAATGAGCACAAAATGTCTGATGATTTTAATGTTTGCAATTTCATGATTAACCGCAGCTCCACAGACCCAAAGTGCAAGTGCACAAATGAACGCATGTTTTATGTCCATTTCTCAACTGCCCACTGAGGGAGTTTACATTAATGCATTAGGCAAACACACAAAAATAAAAACAAAACATTTATATGAAAAAAATGGTTTCAATGCAGTTCATATTCAGGGTTTCCACTTCCTTTGACCTTAAGGCCTTAAACATGTCTTCGATTGGAGCAGAACGTGTTAAAGTTTCTGTGATGCATTAAATGTGGGCGGAGTCACCGAATCCACTCATAAAAACAGAACTGACTGTATAATGCAGAAAGACACGGGATTGGTCAACACTTGTCTGAATAAATCAACAGTAGGTCCGCCTCTTAAAGGGCCAGTTCTCCATTAATGAGAGTCCTGGGATCATTTCCTCCCTAATGTCGCTCAAACCCGTCAGACTTTCCTTCCTCATATAAACCCATGGAGTCTCTTCAGGACATCTGGAATAATCCGCTCGATCCGTACGGATCCGTTTCTCTTTATGAGCTTCTGAAGCCTCAGTGGAAGTTGCTTAGCCTGTCAATGGAGGACAGAAATCTGTCCATTTCATTACAAATATCTTCATCTGTGTTCAGAAGATGAGCGAGAGTCCGGCACATTTAATCTGACCGTTAAAGCAGAGGCCAGAAACATGAACACAATAAACTATACATCAGATTTCATAAGGCTGTGCATTAAATCACATGCGCTGCAGAAATGAGGATCTTCCTCAGGATTTCTGTTCTCCAGCTCAAACTCAGAACATCCTTAAATCAAGATTCATTAACGACAGCAAAGGGAAGAAATCAAGTCTTGTGTTCTGAGGAACTGAACAAATGAAGAGAGTTTGAGCTTAAAACAAGAGCAAATATCAGCATCGGGTCTGAACGTCACATCTGAGTTAAGATGAGGATTATTGCTCTCGGTTTAGGCAGAAAAGCACAAGATTTCTCATCTCAAACTTTAGGCAATTTTTTGTAAAATTAATTAAAAAGTAATGAAGATCTGTTGGAAATATATCACTAATTCTCATTTACATTTAGAGAACATACTGATGTATTTTCCCTTTAATTTATTCCTTATATTCTCTTAAACTGGTCTTAAATGTGCCTTCATAAAACCTGCAGAAACCCTGATATAATATTTTTAAAGAAAAATTAAAGAAATGGTAAAAAATAGTTACTAAAAATAGTTTCATACATAATTATTGTCATGTTTAGTTTTGTTGTAATGTGTGAGAAGTAATATTAAATGTTTCATCAATCCAATTAACATAAAAACTAATTGATTTAAGCATCCTTTGTTTGTTCCCACCTATCAAATGGTTTTCCATTTAGAGAATATTTGTAATATCACATTTTTATGGAGATTACATTAGAATTCAGAACTTGGTCTCATTTAATCATGTGAAGACTTTTAATGTTTTTCCTGCTTGTCTTACGCGACGGATGCGTATTCTCATAGACGGAGAGCTGTACAGATGAACTGTGTTGATCAAGTGAAACTATAATGCATTCTGTTTGTTTGCCGTTTTCAGACTGAATGTTGGTTTTGTGGTTTTGTGAGCGCTTCACACTGAAATCTGCTTGTGTGCCATGAATATGAGTATACCTTCTTATCTTCTGCTCGTTTAATTACAACTATCATGCAATGTGACAATGTCCATAAAAGTGTGCGATATGAAACGGGTGAAGTCCACACTGCAAAAAATGCTCTTCTTACTCAGTATTTCTGTCTTGTTTCGAGTCCAAACATCTAAAAAATCTTAAAACAAGAAGTATTTACTAGACAAGAAAAAGTAATTGTCTTGTTTTGGGGGAAAATAACTCTAAATGAAGAGAGTTTTTGCTTAAAATAAGATAAATAATCTGCCAATGGGGTGAGAAAAATAATCTTAATTCAAACAGAAAACAAGATTATTTTTCTCACCCCATTGGCAGATTATTTATCTTATTTTAAGCAAAAACTCTCTTCATTTTGAGTTATTTTCCCCAAAACCAGACTATAATTTTTACTTGTCTAGTAAATGTTTCTTAATGTAAGAAGTGGACTAGAAACAAGACAAAAATACTGAGTAAGAAAAGCATTTTTTGCAGTGTATGTATTGAGAGCGTTTCCCGAGTGGTGCGTTTCAACATAATTAAATTAAGATTATTTTTCTCACCCCATTGGCAGATTATTTAGCTTATTTAAGCAAAAACTCTCTTCATTTTGAGTAATTTTTTCTTTTTTTCCCCCCCAAAATAAGACAATAATTTTTGCTTGTCTAGTAAATGTTTCTCAACGTAAGAATTTGTAGATGTTTGGTCTAAACAAGGCAGAAATACTGAGTAAGAAGAGCGGTGTTTGCGCTCGTATCAGAGACTGTAATTCACGCTGTCAGGAAGAGACGCTAAACAGGGCTGAAGGTTTCTGGAAACTGGCTCAAAGTGGCTTCTCAGTAGATCCGACGGCGCATGTTTTCAGTCATAATGTGACCGAAACTAAACCTCTGCCCCCTTTCCTGTCCACCTCGAGGAACAGCGAAGACCCTTCCTCTCATTTCAGTGGATTTTTTAGCCGGCGAAGGCCTTGACAGCGAGCCTGTTCCTTCCTGATCCGGTTAGGAAGCTCCGCACAACCCTCAGGAGAGCCATCATCCAACATTAACTCATTCCTATTAAAAGTAATCGGGAGAAAGTTCATGTCCTTAGATGTTGTGCAAGTCGAAATCCTTCAGAAGCTTCACAATTCGGCTCGGGTTTTGCTCAAGTCCCTCGTGAATGCTTGGCTTTAACATCAGGACAGATTGTTTGTTCTTTACTCAGATGTTTCTGGAAACCGTTTCGAGATGAAGCTCCAGATGAATCATACACTGCAAAACATGCTCTTCTTATTTAGTATTTTTGTCTTGTTTCCAGTCCAAATATCTAACAATTCTTAAATCAAGATGCATTTACTAGATCAGTAAAACGACATAAGATATTTTTTCTTGTTTTGTTGAAAATAAAATCTAAATGAAGTGAGTTTTTGCTTAAAACAGGCAAAATGATCTGCCAATGGGGTGAGAAAAATAATCTTAACTTAATAATAATAACTTTTTCCAGCACAAATGTCTAATCATTCTTACTGGACAAGCAAGACATCATCAAGAGAAGTGAGTTATCTGGCAATGGAAAATACACCTAATTCAAGATTATTCTCCAGTTGCAGATATTTTCTCTTGTTTTAAGCACAAACTCACTTCATTTTGCAGACTCGAGTAAATGTATCGTGATGCAAGAATGTTTAGAGATTTGTGCTGGGAATATTAGTCGCATGTAGGATCATAAAAGTGACGGTAAAAATGAATGAATTGCTTAAATCAGCCCACACATAACGGTTATCTTTATTAAGACGGCTGGCAACATGTGAAAGCCCAAGTTTTCCTCTCGCTGTCTGTTTATTGGAAGCACAGCTCGTATCGACGCTCTTCTGTGAAGAGAAGTGGAACCAGCGCAGTTTTGAGTGAGAATGAAGCAACAGGAAGTCATCTGGCTAGCCTTACACCTCATAGCAGGACCACATGATACTTAGCTGTCTGCACTTTTGCTGAGGCCGTGAAGTGTAAAAAAAAATGCTTTAGTTCCTGTTAAATTTAATAGAACCACAGAAATAGCCACTAACTTGCCCATTGGCTCAAGTCAAAAGTTCAGTGTGCCGATCTCACTTCATTAAACCATCGAGGATCTTCCCTCAGGAAAAGCTCTGGCTGTTGAGGGTGAGCCGCCGTGCCATTTCTGTCTGGTTTGGTTGGATGTGCTTTAATAACATGTCTTGGTTTAGGTGCGAGTTTGGGTTCCTGTTATAACTGTGAATTGAAACTTGTCATATTGTCAACCAAAGTGTCTAGACTATGACAAGATTTTCTCAGATCGTTCTTGAAAATTTTAAATGAACTGAATTTTCGAAGAATGATTAATTGCTTGTGTTCATGCAAAAATGAAAAATGTCTCCTTTTTTTAATTCATCTAAGAATGTTTTTAAGATGTTGTTGTATGTTTTCTTCTTGGTTGTTGGAGCGTTCAGGCAACATTCCGTCGTATCATTCTTCAGACATTATGGGAACGTTACATGTGAATGTTAACAGAATGTTCTGAAACAAGTTGCTTCATTTTAAAAAAATTCCATTCCAGAAAACTTTAAAAGGAACATTCCATTAATGTTACTGGAAGGACGTTGGTCCTACTTTATATTAGGTGACCTTAACTACTATGTACTTAAATCAAAATATAAGTCCAATCATGTACTTATTGTGTCCATATTGTTTTGCAAAACACTTTTGCTGATATTGAGGTGGGATACGGGTAGAGTTAGGGTCAGGTGTGGTGGTGTGGGTCAGTTTAAGGGTAGAGTTAGGGTCAGGTGTGGTGGTGTGGGTCAGTTTAAGGGTAGAGTTAGGGTCAGGTGTGGTGGTGTGGGTCAGTTTAAGGGTAGAGTTAGGGTCAGGTGTGGTGGTGTGGGTCAGTTTAAGGGTAGAGTTAGGGACAGGTGTGGTGGTGTGGGTCAGTTTAAGGGTAGAGTTAGGGTCAGGTGTGGTGGTGTGGGTCATTTTAAGGGTAGAGTTAGGGTCAGGTGTGGTGGTGTGGGTCAGTTTAAGGGTAGAGTTAGGGTCAGGTGTGGTGGTGTGGGTCAGTTTAAGGGTAGAGTTAGGGACAGGTGTGGTGGTGTGGGTCAGTTTAAGGGTAGAGTTAGGGACAGGTGTGGTGGTGTGGGTCAGTTTAAGGGTAGAGTTAGGGACAGGTGTGGTGGTGTGGGTCAGTTTAAGGGTAAAGTTAGGGACAGGTGTGGTGGTTTGGTTTAGTTTAAGGGTAGAGTTAGGGACAGGTGTGGTGGTGTGGGTCAGTTTAAGGGTAGAGTTAGGGACAGGTGTGGTGGTGTGGGTCAGTTTAAGGGTAGAGTTAGGGACAGGTGTGGTGGTGTGGGTCAGTTTAAGGGTAGAGTTAGGGTCAGGTGTGGTGGTGTGGGTCAGTTTAAGGGTAGAGTTAGGGACAGGTGTGGTGGTGTGGGTCAGTTTAAGGGTAGAGTTAGGGACAGGTGTGGTGGTGTGGGTCAGTTTAAGGGTAGAGTTAGGGTCAGGTGTGGTGGTGTGGGTCAGTTTAAGGGTAGAGTTAGGGTCAGGTGTGGTGGTGTGGGTCAGTTTAAGGGTAGAGTTAGGGACAGGTGTGGTGTGTGGGTCAGTTTAAGGGTAGAGTTAGGGACAGGTGTGGTGGTGTGGGTCAGTTTAAGGGTAGAGTTAGGGTCAGGTGTGGTGGTGTGGGTCAGTTTAAGGGTAGAGTTAGGGACAGGTGTGGTGGTGTGGGTCAGTTTAAGGGTAGAGTTAGGGACAGGTGTGGTGGTGTGGGTCAGTTTAAGGGTAGAGTTAGGGTCAGGTGTGGTGTGTGTGGGTCAGTTTAAGGGTAGAGTTAGGGTCAGGTGTGGTGGTGTGGGTCAGTTTAAGTGTAGAGTTAGGGTCAGGTGTGGTGGTGTGGGTCAGTTTAAGGGTAGAGTTAGGGTCAGGTGTGGTGTGGGTCAGTTTAAGGGTAAAGTTAGAGACAGGTGTGGTGGTGTGGGTCAGTTTAAGGGTAGAGTTAGGGACAGGTGTGGTGGTGTGGGTCAGTTTAAGGGTAGAGTTAGGGACAGGTGTGGTGGTGTGGGTCAGTTTAAGGGTAGAGTTAGGGTCAGGTGTGGTGGTGTGGGTCAGTTTAAGGGTAGAGTTAGGGTCAGGTGTGGTGGTGTGGATCAGTTTAAGGGTAGAGTTAGGGACAGGTGTGGTGGTGTGGGTCAGTTTAAGGGTAAAGTTAGGGACAGGTGTGGTGGTGAGGGTCAGTTTAAGGGTAGAGTTAGGGACAGGTGTGGTGATGTGGGTCAGTTTAAGGCTAGAGTTAGGGTCAGGTGTGGTGGTGTGGGTCAGTTTAAGGGTAGAGTTAGGGTCAGGTGTGGTGGTGTGGGTCAGTTTAAGGGTAGAGTTAGGGACAGGTGTGGAGGTGTGGGTCAGTTTAAGGGTAGAGTTAGGGTCAGGTGTGGTGGTGTGGGTCAGTTTAAGTGTAGAGTTAGGGTCAGGTGTGGTGGTGTGGGTCAGTTTAAGGGTAGAGTTAGGGTCAGGTGTGGTGGTGTTGGTCAGTTTAAGGGTAAAGTTAGAGACAGGTGTGGTGGTGTGGGTCAGTTTAAGGGTAGAGTTAGGGACAGGTGTGGTGGTTTGGGTCAGTTTAAGGGTAGAGTTAGGGACAGGTGTGGTGGTGTGGGTCAGTTTAAGGGTAGAGTTAGGGACAGGTGTGGTGGTGTGGGTCAGTTTAAGGGTAGAGTTAGGGTCAGGTGTGGTGGTGTGGGTCAGTTTAAGGGTAGAGTTAGGGTCAGGTGTGGTGGTGTGGGTCAGTTTAAGGGTAGAGTTAGGGTCAGGTGTGGTGGTGTGGGTCAGTTTAAGGTTAGAGTTAGGGTCAGGTGTGGTGGTGTGGGTCAGTTTAAGGGTAGAGTTAGGGTCAGGTGTGGTGGTGTGGGTCAGTTTAAGGGTAGAGTTAGGGACAGGTGTGGTGATGTGGGTCAGTTTAAGGGTAGAGTTAGGGACAGGTGTGGTGATGTGGGTCAGTTTAAGGGTAGAGTTAGGGTCAGGTGTGGTGGTGTGGGTCAGTTTAAGGGTAGAGTTAAGGACAGGTGTGGTGGTGTGGGTCAGTTTAAGGGTAGAGTTAGGGTCAGGTGTGGTGGTGTGGGTCAGCTTAAGGGTAGAGTTAGGGTCAGGTGTGGTGGTGTGGGTCAGTTTATGGGTAGAGTTAGGGTCAGGTGTGGTGGTGTGGGTCAGTTTAAGGGTAGAGTTAGGGACAGGTGTGGTGGTGTGGGTCAGTTTAAGGGTAGGGTTAGGGACAGGTGTGGTGGTGTGGGTCAGTTTAAGGGTAGAGTTAGGGTCAGGTGTGGTGGTGTGGGTCAGTTTAAGGGTAGAGTTAGGGTCAGGTGTGGTGGTGTGGGTCAGTATAAGGGTAGAGTTAGGGACAGGTGTGGTGATGTGGGTCAGTTTAAGGGTAGAGTTAGGAACAGGTGTGGTGGTGTGGATCAGTTTAAGGGTAGAGTTAGGGACAGGTGTGGTGGTGTGGGTCAGTTTAAGGGTAAAGTTAGGGACAGGTGTGGTGGTGAGGGTCAGTTTAAGGGTAGAGTTAGGGACAGGTGTGGTGATGTGGGTCAGTTTAAGGCTAGAGTTAGGGTCAGGTGTGGTGGTGTGGGTCAGTTTAAGGGTAGAGTTAGGGTCAGGTGTGGTGGTGTGGGTCAGTTTAAGGGTAGAGTTAGGGACAGGTGTGGAGGTGTGGGTCAGTTTAAGGGTAGAGTTAGGGTCAGGTGTGGTGGTGTGGGTCAGTTTAAGTGTAGAGTTAGGGTCAGGTGTGGTGGTGTGGGTCAGTTTAAGGGTAGAGTTAGGGTCAGGTGTGGTGGTGTTGGTCAGTTTAAGGGTAAAGTTAGAGACAGGTGTGGTGGTGTGGGTCAGTTTAAGGGTAGAGTTAGGGACAGGTGTGGTGGTTTGGGTCAGTTTAAGGGTAGAGTTAGGGACAGGTGTGGTGGTGTGGGTCAGTTTAAGGGTAGAGTTAGGGACAGGTGTGGTGGTGTGGGTCAGTTTAAGGGTAGAGTTAGGGTCAGGTGTGGTGGTGTGGGTCAGTTTAAGGGTAGAGTTAGGGTCAGGTGTGGTGGTGTGGGTCAGTTTAAGGGTAGAGTTAGGGTCAGGTGTGGTGGTGTGGGTCAGTTTAAGGTTAGAGTTAGGGTCAGGTGTGGTGGTGTGGGTCAGTTTAAGGGTAGAGTTAGGGTCAGGTGTGGTGGTGTGGGTCAGTTTAAGGGTAGAGTTAGGGACAGGTGTGGTGATGTGGGTCAGTTTAAGGGTAGAGTTAGGGACAGGTGTGGTGATGTGGGTCAGTTTAAGGGTAGAGTTAGGGTCAGGTGTGGTGGTGTGGGTCAGTTTAAGGGTAGAGTTAAGGACAGGTGTGGTGGTGTGGGTCAGTTTAAGGGTAGAGTTAGGGTCAGGTGTGGTGGTGTGGGTCAGCTTAAGGGTAGAGTTAGGGTCAGGTGTGGTGGTGTGGGTCAGTTTATGGGTAGAGTTAGGGTCAGGTGTGGTGGTGTGGGTCAGTTTAAGGGTAGAGTTAGGGACAGGTGTGGTGGTGTGGGTCAGTTTAAGGGTAGGGTTAGGGACAGGTGTGGTGGTGTGGGTCAGTTTAAGGGTAGAGTTAGGGTCAGGTGTGGTGGTGTGGGTCAGTTTAAGGGTAGAGTTAGGGTCAGGTGTGGTGGTGTGGGTCAGTATAAGGGTAGAGTTAGGGACAGGTGTGGTGATGTGGGTCAGTTTAAGGGTAGAGTTAGGAACAGGTGTGGTGGTGTGGATCAGTTTAAGGGTAGAGTTAGGGACAGGTGTGGTGGTGTGGGTCAGTTTAAGGGTAGAGTTAGAGACAGGTGTGGTGGTGTGGGTCAGTTTAAGGGTAGAGTTAGGGTCAGGTGTGGTGGTGTGGGTCAGTTTAAGGGTAGAGTTAGGGACAGGTGTGGTGGTGTGGGTCAGTTTAAGGGTAGAGTTAGGGACAGGTGTGGTGGTGTGGGTCAGTTTAAGGGTAGAGTTAGGGTCAGGTGTGGTGGTGTGGGTCAGTTTAAGGGTAGAGTTAGGGTCAGGTGTGGTGGTGTGGGTCAGTTTAAGGGTAGAGTTAGGGACAGGTGTGGTGGTGTGGGTCAGTTTAAGGGTAGAGTTAGGGTCAGGTGTGGTGGTGTGGGTCAGTTTAAGGGTAGAGTTAGGGTCAGGTGTGGTGGTGTGGGTCAGTTTAAGGGTAGAGTTAGGGTCAGGTGTGGTGGTGTGGGTCAGTTTAAGGGTAGAGTTAGGGACAGGTCTGGTGGTGTGGGTCAGTATAAGGGTAGAGTTAGGGACAGGTGTGGTGGTGTGGGTCAGTTTAAGGGTAAAGTTAGGGACAGGTGTGGTGGTGAGGGTCAGTTTAAGGGTAGAGTTAGGGACAGGTGTGGTGATGAGGGTCAGTTCAAGGGTAGAGTTAGGGACAGGTGTGGTGGTGTGGGTCAGTATAAGGGTAGAGTTAGGGACAGGTCTGGTGGTGTGGGTCAGTATAAGGGTAGAGTTAGGGACAGGTGTGGTGGTGTGGGTCAGTTTAAGGGTAAAGTTAGGGACAGGTGTGGTGGTGAGGGTCAGTTTCAGGGTAGAGTTAGGGACAGGTGTGGTGATGAGGGTCAGTTTAAGGGTAAAGTTAGGGACAGGTGTGGTGGTGTGGGTCAGTATAAGGGTAGAGTTAGGGACAGGTGTGGTGGTGTGGGTCAGTTTAAGGGTAAAGTTAGGGACAGGTGTGGTGGTGAGGGTCAGTTTAAGGGTAGAGTTAGGGACAGGTGTGGTGGTGTGGGTCAGTATAAGGGTAGAGTTAGGGTCTGGTGTGGTGGTGTGGGTCAGTATAAGGGTAGAGTTAGGGTCTGGTGTGGTGGTGTGGGTCAGTTTAAGGGTAGAGTTAGGGACAGGTGAGGTGGTGTGGGTCAGTTTAAGGGTAGAGTTAGGGACAGGTGTGGTGGTGTGGGTCAGTTTAAGGGTAGAGTTAGGGACAGGTGTGGTGGTGTGGGTCAGTTTAAGGGTAGAGTTAGGGACAGGTGTGGTGGTGTGGGTCAGTTTAAGGGTAGAGTTAGGGTCAGGTGTGGTGTTGTGGGTCAGTTTAAGGGTAGAGTTAGGGTCAGGTGTGGTGGTGTGGGTCAGTTTAAGGGTAGAGTTAGGGTCATGTGTGGTGGTGTGGGTCAGTTTAAGGGTAGAGTTAAGGACAGGTGTGGTGGTGTGGGTCAGTTTAAGGGTAGAGTTAGGGTCAGGTGTGGTTGTGTGGGTCAGTTTAAGGGTAGAGTTAAGGACAGGTGTGGTGGTGTGGGTCAGTATAAGGGTAGAGTTAGGGACAGGTGTGGTGGTGTGGGTCAGTTTAAGGTTAGAGTTAGGGTCAGGTGTGGTGGTGTTGATCAGTTTAAGGGTAGAGTTAGGGACAGGTGTGGTGGTGTGGGTCAGTTTAAGGGTAGAGTTAGGGACAGGTGTGGTGGTGTGGATCAGTTTAAGGGTAGAGTTAGGGTCAGGTGTGGTGGTCTGGGTCAGTTTAAGGGTAGAGTTAGGGACAGGTGTGGTGGTGTGGGTCAGTTTAAGGGTAGAGTTAGGGTCAGGTGTGGTGGTGTGGGTCAGTTTAAGGGTAGAGTTAGGGACAGGTGTGGTGGTGTGGGTCAGTTTAAGGGTAGAGTTAGGGACAGGTGTGGTGGTGTGGATCAGTTTAAGGGTAGAGTTAGGGACAGGTGTGGTGTGTGGGTCAGTTTAAGGGTAGACTTAGGGACAGGTGTGGTGGTGTGGGTCAGTTTAAGGGTAAAGTTAGGGACAGGTGTGGTGGTGAGGGTCAGTTTAAGGGTAGAGTTAGGGACAGGTGTGGTGGTGTGGGTCAGTTTAAGGGTAGAGTTAGGGTCAGGTGTGGTGGTGTGGGTCAGTTTAAGGGTAAAGTTAGGGACAGGTGTGGTGTGTGGGTCAGTTTAAGGGTAGACTTAGGGACAGGTGTGGTGGTGTGGGTCAGTTTAAGGGTAAAGTTAGGGACAGGTGTGGTGGTGAGGGTCAGTTTAAGGGTAGAGTTAGGGACAGGTGTGGTGGTGTGGGTCAGTTTAAGGGTAGAGTTAGGGTCAGGTGTGGTGGTGTGGGTCAGTTTAAGGGTAAAGTTAGGGACAGGTGTGGTGGTGTGGGTCAGTTTAAGGGTAGAGTTAGGGACAGGTGTGGTGGTGTGGATCAGTTTAAGGGTAGAGTTAGGGACAGGTGTGGTGGTGTGGGTCAGTTTAAGGGTAGAGTTAGGGACAGGTGAGGTGGTGTGGGTCAGTTTAAGAGTAGAGTTAGGGTCAGGTGTGGTGATGTGGGTCAGTTTAAGGGTAGAGTTAGGGTCAGGTGTGGTGGTGTGGGTCAGTTTAAGGGTAGAGTTAGGGTCAGGTGTGGTGATGTGGGTCAGTTTAAGGGTAGAGTTAGGGACAGGTGTGGTGGTGTGGGTCAGTTTAAGGGTAGAGTTTGGGACAGGTGTGGTGGTGTGGGTCAGTTTAAGGGTAGAGTTAGGGTCAGGTGTGGTGGTGTGGGTCAGTTTAAGGGTAGAGTTAGGGACAGGTGTGGTGGTGTGGGTCAGTTTAAGGGTAGAGTTAGGGACAGGTGTGGTGGTGTGGGTCAGTTTAAGGGTAGAGTTAGGGACAGGTGTGGTGGTGTGGGTCAGTTTAAGGGTAGAGTTAGGGACAGGTGTGGTGATGTGGGTCAGTTTAAGGGTAGAGTTAGGGTCAGGTGTGGTGGTGTGGGTCAGTTTAAGGGTAGAGTTAGGGTCAGGTGTGGTGGTGTGGGTCAGTTTAAGGGTAGAGTTAGGGTCAGGTGTGGTGGTGTGGGTCAGTTTAAGGGTAGAGTTAGGGTCAGGTGTGGTGGTGTGGGTCAGTTTAAGGGTAGAGTTAGGGACAGGTGCGGTGGTGAGGGTCAGTTTAAGGGTAGAGTTAGGGACAGGTGTGGTGGTGTGGGTCAGTTTAAGGGTAGAGTTAGGGTCAGGTGTGGTGGTGTGGGTCAGTTTAAGTAAAGGAAGTAATTTTTGTGTGTGTTTAAATTTAGGTATTAAGGGATTTAGAATATAGTCATGCATTTATGTGCTTTATATAAATATCCTAGTAATATGCATTATACTGTAATAAGCAACTTAATAGTGAGAATTAGACCTTAAACTAAAGTGTTACTGACGTTTGTTCAGCTCATGTTGCTCCAAACCTGAACTGAACCACTTACTTTCTTCTCCAAAATATAATAAAAAGATATTTTAAAGATTGTTGGTAACCAAACCATTTTGGTTGCTATTGACCTTCATTGTATGCACAACAACAACAAAAAACGTTTATGTTCCTGTAATTTTGTAATGACGTGAGAGCGAGTAAATTCTAAATTTTCAATGTTTTTGGTGCTTTTCTGAAATATTTCCTTTAGTGCTTTGCCATTCATTCATCAGTCTACTTTAAGAGATTTTAAGTTATGCATCATAAATACTGATGACTTGCTTTGTTATGCATGTAAACTCAAAGGACTCTGCAGAATTCCCCCACTGAGCTCATTTGTGAACACGTCAGTAAAATAAATCAGGGTCCACTCGTGCCATGGTGGAGGGATTCATGCCAGCCTACCTGAAATGTGGTCAGAAATGTGTGCAAAGTTTCACCTGCATCAAAGTGGCACATGCATGCTTCGCAAAATCAGTAGTTGTCGAGTGGGCGTCCAGACGACTTTACTGTCTGGGTAGAGACTCATAGTGAGAGGGCAAGGGTCAGGAGTAAGCTAAAGCTCAGAGCTGAGGTCAGGAAGTCATGTGTTTCTGGATCTTCTGAGCTTTGAGGTCAGGCTGGGTCTCCCCCTCCCTCTCTCTCTCTCTCTCTCTCTCTCTCTCTCTCTCTCTCTCTCTCTCTCTCTCCGCCGCCTACGACTCACTCCTCCAGCCTCCTTCTAAAGGAAAGAGTGATCCGCTGATGCGTCTCAACTTCTGTAGACTAAAGGAAATGAAAACTGTTGTTCATGCAAACCTCAAACCAGCAATATTGATTGTTATGGTATCTTAGAGAGCAGGTGGCTGATGTAAAGAAGATATGATATATCATGCATAACACTTTGCTGAAGTTAAATAATGCATACTAAATTAGACAAAAAAATCTTTTTAACTTGATTTACTGTCAAACCCAAATTTATTCAGACACCTTCAACATTTCTCACTTTATCACAGTTAAATCGCTGTAGTTTAGAAAATGGTAATAAAATAAGACCAGAACTCAGAGTTAGAACAAATTCATATTGATAATGTCAGATAACTTTGATAGAAAGGGATGTAATGGATCAACCAATCAGCTGTTAAATTTAAGAACACTATTAGAGAATACGAGTTTAGCTCAACCAATGAGCAAGCAATGCTTCATTTAGTTCAGTCTGTGGTGTTAAAGGTCACATTAGCAATTAAAGAACAAACACTTCAGCAAAACATGCTCAGGTCAAAGTGTCGGAATCATTTTGATCCTAAATCGTTACTGTATGAAGAGTTCTTTGGTATAATATGTCACAATTGACTTTATTTTGCTCTCTTCACGTACAGAAATTAACTATAGTGTCTGGTAATGTTTTATTGTGTTGGTGTTTGTACGTATCACCGCCTGATGTGAAATATTGTATTGAAATAATGTATACCTCCTACACCCTAAACTTAAGCGATAGTGTTACTAAAAGCAAATGTGACAAAAAAAACATTCGTTACCACGGCATATTGGCTTGTGTTTTGAACTCTTGTCTTTGAGCTCTTTATTTAAGCACTATTTAAAGTGCTTGCTGTTTTACTGCCTCTAGTGTTCATTTCAAACTGCAGTGATATGTATGTATTAGTACGTATTTTGCAAAAAATAATGCCACAGGTAGGTTTTTCCAATGAGCCTGTGTTGGTTTCATTCGTACTCACGTGCAGAAAGTCTAAACCAACAGGTATGAGTAATAACAGGGACCAAGATGTCCGTGTGTGTAGCTGAAACATAAAGAACAATAAACACACGACTGAGACTAAACACACGACTGAGACAATAAACACACGACTGCGGCAATAAACACACGACTGAGGCAATAAACACACGACTGAGACAATAAACACACGACTGCGGCAATAAACACACGACTGAGGCAATAAACACACGACTGAGACAATAAACACACGACTGCGGCAATAAACACACGACTGAGACAATAAACACACGACTGAGACAATAAACACACGACTGAGACAATAAAAACACGACTGAGACAATAAACACACGACTGGGACAATAAACACACGACTGCGGCAATAAACACACGACTGTGGCAATAAACACACGACTGAGACAATAAACACACGACTGAGACAATAAACACACGACTGGGACAATAAACACACGACTGAGACAATAAACACACGACTGAGACAATAAACACACGACTGAGACAATAAACACACGACTGGGACAATAAACACACGACTGGGACAATAAACACACGACCGAGACAATAAACACACGACTGGGACAATAAACACACGACTGAGACAATAAACACACGACTGAGACAATAAACACACGACTGAGACAATAAACACACGACTGGGACAATAAACACACGACTGAGACAATAAACACACGACTGAGACAATAAACACACGACTGGGACAATAAACACACGACTGAGACAATAAACACACGACTGAGACAATAAACACACGACTGGGACAATAAACACACGACTGAGACAATAAACACACGACTGAGACAATAAACACACGACTGAGACAATAAACACACGACTGGGACAATAAACACACGACTGAGACAATAAACACACGACTGAGACAATAAACACACGACTGAGACAATAAACACACGACTGGGACAATAAACACACGACTGCGGCAATAAACACACGACTGTGGCAATAAACACACGACTGAGACAATAAACACACGACCGGGACAATAAACACACACGACTGAGACAATAAACACACGACTGGGACAATAAACACACGACTGCGGCAATAAACACACGACTGTGGCAATAAACACACGACTGAGACAATAAACACAC